>NW_017155735.1:144240-160554 GCF_001652005.2 Ceratina calcarata
TCAGAAAATTTTGATGATTCGTTTAGTAGAAATTCTGAGATGAAGTATGGTATTTTTGTACAACGCGTTCTTGAGGACGGCGAGGGAGGGGATAGAAGAAGGGGGAGTGTATCGAAGCGCTTAGAATCATGAGTGCGACAGGTCTAGCAAGAATCGAAACCCTTAGCAACAATTTCGATACCTGGAAGATGCAAACGGAAGCGCTCCTAATTAAAAACGATGCGTGGGATTTCGTCTGCGGAAATAAACCCAAACCGGAACACGTGATTAGAGATAACGCATCGGAAGTCGCGGTGACCGCATGGACGATCGGTAACAGAAAGGCGAGATCGGACATCGCTCTTTCAATAAATCCATCCGAGTTGAAACAGATAAGAGGATGTGTAACTTCACGCGAACTGTGGCGGAAACTGGAAAGTATATATCAATCTCGCTCGCTGGGCTACGATCTTAAAACAACTCATATTGCATCGCATGCAAGATGGTGATGACGTACGTCAGCACGTACGCAAGTGTAAGCGAAGTCGAGAGTTCGACTGCGTAGGAAGAGGCCTGCTTGATAGGAACCAGATATCCGAGCCCCGGGCCACATTGTTTGGGCCAGGCCGATAAGGCTACGACGCATTTTTACCCCCTTAAAAAGGATGCTGGGAGATCGACGTATCCAAGCAGGCACAGTTCCTTGCAAGCGAGCAAACGTATAACAACGGACACGCCGTATTTGGAAAATAAAGTCTTCAATATTTTTGAGCGTTAAATAAAGCCTTAGCTTACACAAGTTTTTCGACGCGGTAGACAAGCTGAATGAAATGGAAATGGACATGAATCTCTTGGCAATTTTACTTCTATACAATTTGCCGGTCAGTTTCTCTTTTCGATGTACCATTGAGTCACGTGATACTTTGCTGACGCCTGAAGCGCAAAGTATCATGGACCAGTGTTCAGCTGACGGCCCGTTTTCTCTAGATTTAAGTAGCTAATACATAGATGGGCAGCAGTCGCTTCGCGCTACGGTGTTCAAGTCGTTGCTTATTCTTAAGATCGTCTTAAGCATTTGCTTAAGTCCCTGTTCCCTGTACTAGACAAGGACTGAAAATATGGGATAAACAGGGATAGCAAATTCTTAAGAAGATCTTAAGAATAAGTAACGACTCTGAATACCGTCCAGAGTGGGGAAACATTTTCTGGAAGAAAATCTGCGAGCAATCGGTCATTTGGGTTTGCTTTGCGTTACTAAACAAAACGGTGCATATTCTAACGAACACGAAATATTTTAATATGTTCGTTATTTACGCGTAAGTGAGTCATAATCCAATAACGGCAGTGGTATTGTTCCGCGAACGGTATTCCGATCGGGACTAACAATTAAAATAAAAACGTATATGCAAATTTAATTTGTAAAAAATTTGGTGATTTGTAAAATGAAAAATGGCAGTGAATTTGTAAAATGTAAAAGTGACAATTTTTGTTTTGTGAAAATTTGCCAGTAGGGAAGTGACAGTGATCGTGGTGATAAGGAAAAGATCGTCAGGTGCAGGTCACTGATTTGCTCCAAACATCAGCTGCTGCGGACCATGTGTTTCTATCTTCGAGTGCCGAAGATCAACCCATTGGCCCACTGACGTTCTTCGAGGAGCAGGTGCATTTACTAACGAAGAAGTAAGTTCAACTCTGATTCTTTTCGCATTTTTTATAATTTTGCCTACTCTGATATTTGTAAACTTGTTAGTTATTTCATTGAGTACGTTACATTTGTTCAATGAATGTAAGTAACGACTAATCGTCTCACATTTAACCAATTTGTTAGTTCGTTTTTGCATGCAACTTTTCTTTAAACCTATGTTCTCGTCACGAGCGCGGCATACGGGCGCGGCAACACACGAGGCGGTTGCCGCGCTCCTGCCCGCCTTGTATACTTGTGCTCTGATTGGTCGGGGATTTTTATTAACTCAGTAACCACGCCTTGGACAACCTTTTCAGAAAGGAAAGAGTTGTTTAAAATCACCTCCGGAACCTCTCAGTAAAATAAGTACCACTAGTCCTGGGACACCCTGTATATCTGGAAAACTAGATCTGGCGACTAATGGTCTGTTCACATCACCGTAATCGTAACGTAAGAAAAATATTACGTGGTGGGAGCGAAATTTTGGGCTCGAGAGATGCTCCGGCGTAATCTACAGTACCGTAGGAGAAAATTGAAAGTATAAGGAATTTCATGTAAAAGCACGGAGGCTTCAGAAGGGCCCGCAGACTTCTTCCCCAGACTAGCGCGAAAGTAGGGGTCCACCACCCGCTGTGCAGCTTCGAGTAGCTGCTAGACCTTTTCTTTACGGTGGACTCCGTAAGTGTCTGGTCGACTCGATCGTAATTTCGAAACATCATGATCCATGATCTTTTTCCACCAGAACCACCGTAAAATATCTCAGATACAGCGATGCATACTGATGTTTGACAATTTTATTTAATAAACATATATTATTTATATGTATAATGTATATAATATATAAAATATATTATATATACAGGGTGAGGAAAAAGTATGGAAACCCCTGAAAATTTCCGAGGATTAGTAGTATAAAAAAATATCAAACTTCTTTCAACGAGGAATCCAATGGTGACCTTGGAATTGACCTTGAGCTTCAATTTCAAGGTCATTCCTTCAATGCCTTCAAATGAAGGTCAACTTTATTTTTGTAAATGGTAACTTTTTTTTTATGTATTTTTTATGTCGAAATCGAAAAGAGCGGAAAATTTAATGTTCGGGTATATGTTTAGGTCTAAGGTTAACGTGACCCCTAGAGGTCAAATAAAGGTCAAAGTACACTATCACAGGATTTCATTGAAGTCTGGCGAGATTAAGGCTACAAAAAAATGATAAAAGTCTCATCTCCAGTAACTTTTAACGTGGGATTCAAAGGTGATCTTGGAATTGACCTTGAATCTCAGTTTGAAAGTCATTTGAAGGTTGGTTGTGATTTTATTTAACGGTAAAATGTTAAATTATCGTGATTATCCTTCTTTTAGCGCTACCCAGAAACAACGACGTGGACGTTGAAGGATTCTGTTCCCTTTGGGGTGCTTTTTGAAGTGAGTTCCTCTTGCCTCTCACTTCCGGCAAAAAAAAAAACTTATAGTAGGTGTTCAAATTGACATCCATTAACTTATTGACAGTAACCAATCCTATTGTAAAATGATTCGACTGCTCTTCGAATAATTTCTCTTGGTATAGTGTGAATTTCTTCGATAATTTTTCGTCTTAATTCGTCGAGATTTTCGAGATTGGTTTTGTAAAACGTTAACACGTTCTTTTACATAACCCCACAGGATATAATCTAAAGGTGTGAGGTCTGGGGATCTCGGAGGCCATTCTATCGTACCTCTTCTTCCAATCGATGTCTCGGCAAACGTTTCGTTCAGGAATCGTCTAACATTGACGCTATAATGTGGCGGAGCACCGATGTACCCTAACGCTAAACTCACAAATCCTAAATTCATAAGTCCAAAACCTGAATATCTAAAATCCATAAGCCCTAAAACGCAAATCCAAAACTTTAAACTTAAAACCCACAAACCCCTAACTCATTCACCCTATACCTACTATTCAAAACTTTTGTAAGGTCGCCGAGTGCAATCCCTTAATTTGTATGAAAGCGCGTGAAACTATTGCGCCGGTACAACCATAATTGGTCTAAATAGATCATACGACAGTCAGGTGATCTCATTTAGGTACCTGATTAGGGTATGACGTCAGCAGGACGACCGTACCTTCCCAAATTACGACGATTAGACTCGGGACCACTCCCGTACCGACTATGCTATTGAAACTACGTTTTGGTAGGTGGCGATCCCAAAGATAGAAATAGGTCTCAGAAAACCATCAGAACAAAGATCATCCCGAAAATGCTTCTACGCAGAGATCTCAGAATTTATCCCTCGGCCGGAAAGTGGGGACGACGCGACCATGGTGGGGACTGATACTTGATGGGGATATGCTAGGCATGATCAGCGAAGGCGCATGAGGAGAATAGTAGTGGGGATTGAAATACGGGCGAAAAAGAGGGGAAGCGAGCCGTGCAGGATAAGTTCTGAGATCCCTGCTCTTACGATGCCAAAACAAGACCCCGGAAGACCGAAGAAGATAAAGACTGGTTTGAGGGAGAGACCTCGTAAACAGTATCAGGTGCAACAAGATGATGCTTGACTAGGAGTCTCAGGTGGCTGTATGGACGGAAATCCCCTGAGGCAGGCTATATCTGGAATGGATGCAGACGAGAGGTATAGAGCAATTGCGGAAGAGGCTAGGTCACTTTTCAGAAACTACACATGGGATCTGGTTGACCGCCCAAATGACGGAAGCCGTTCCGTTCTATGAAACAAATTCAAACCGGCGACGGAAGACTCGAATGGTAGCACGATGACTCGCGCAGCGTTCTGGAATTCGTTTTAACGAAATAAAGTTTGTCACGTTAGGAAGACCCTTTACCTTTCAAATCCTTGAGCGTGTATCTTATGAGTCATTGAGAAGATGTATCGTTGATTGTCATCAACGTCAACGATATCCTCATGATGTCAAAGAGTTCCAGTAAGATAGCGAAGTTCAAGAACTATCTGTCGAAGGAATTCGAAGTCAAAGATTAGAGGACGTTCGTACTGCCTGGAAATTGAATTTTCCGGGAGGCACTGAAGAATAAGCAGCATCAGGGAAGTTCTTGCTCATTTTGGTATAATGGATTCGAAGCCTATGCTTACTTCGATGGATATCAACAGTTGAAAAAGACGGAAAAGGAAATCAGCATAGACGATGGAAATTTACCCTACAGGGAATTCATCGGCGCGTTGATGTACTTGACCATAGCAACTAGGCCGGACATTGCTTTCGTAGTGAGCGCACTAAGTCAATTTCATACCAGTTATAGTTGTATACATTGGACAGTAACCAAGCGCGTCCTACAATGTTTAAAGTAGACGATGGCTTTGGGATTGGTTTCTGAGCACGACGTTGATCCTTTGAAGGGCTACGTCGACGTGGATTGGGCCAGCTGCTTATATGAGAGGCGATCCTACACCGGCTTCTCATTTCTTCTGAGTAACGAATTGTTATCTTGGGATGCCAAGAAACAAAGGACAGTGACTCTGTCGTCACTAGAGTCCGAATATATGGCACTAACTGAGGCGACAAAGGAAGTAATTTTCTTGCACAGTTTTCTTAGGGAAATGGTCCTCGAGAATCTGGGGGAAGTGACCCTTTATAATGACAATTTGGGAGCGATGAAGCTTGCTGGAAATCCGGTATTCCATTGCCGTAGTAAGCACATCGACGTCCGGCACCATTTCGTCAGGTCGGCGCTGAAGGAAGAGCTGGTCGACATCAAGCATGTATCTACGGAGACCATGGGGGTCTCCAAGTGGGCCTGACCCAGTAACCCAACACCTATTACCTAAGTGGCAAAGGGGACAGAACCTCCTTTGTCGTCCACGTTCTGCAATCAAGGCTAGGCACCTCGAGTCGTTTACCGTTAGCCGGACCTCGAAGGGTCCAAAACCGCTAACAATTATGAAATCTTGCATCAAAATCCTCTAAATTGTGTCAAAATATGTGTTTCCTGAGTTGGACATTTTTCTTTGACTTCAACACTGTCTTACAACATTGCGAGCAACTTATTTTTATGTAGTTATTTAGACAGCAGATATAAAAATCAGTACCATGAATTTCATTAGTTTCTAAAAATGTTGAAAATTTTAAATTAGTTTTGTAACGACCACGAAAACTAATGAACACCCGTTAGCGAAAATCTGTCGAAAACCGCGGGAACCGCCGGCCTAACGACACGGATTGTTTATTAACAGCGTCGTTAGCAACGCGTAGTTATATAAGGAGCGGTCTGACCGGCGAATTCTGGCATTCTTTGCTGTACTCGGTTGGGAGAGAACGAGGTAAGCCATCGGTCGCCCAACTGAGAGGGAGAGTACGAAGCCTAGCTCTCGGACGCCCGATACAGCCAGGAAAGTACGGGGACTACCCTGGGTCGTTCCTTGGAGGAGAGTACGGCTGGAAATTCCGCCGGACGCCAAACCAGGAACAGAGTACAGGGGACGTCACCCGGACGCCTGAGAATGTATAGGTTAAGCGTTTGGGAGAGAACGGTCGGACTATCCACCGGTCGCCCAGTAGATATAGAAATACCTCATGGAGAGGAGAGAACGGTTGGAATAACCACCGGTCGCCCTCCAGGTGTAGTTAGCGTTAGAGAAGAGTACGGAGGTTCAACCTGGGTCATTCTACGTAGGAAAGAACGGCTGGAGTATCCGCCGGTCGCCTCGAGAATAGAGTACAGGAACCCTCCGGACGTCTCTAACTATATTTATCCGAAATCATGATGATTTTGTAAACGTTCCCATGTGCCGTAAAAATGTGAAAATGAATAAATTATTATTTGTGTTTTCCCAGAACCTTTGTTCCTTAAACTCCGAAATTTCCCCTACAGTTTGCATTTTTATGATTTCGGACCACTGTGCGACGTTCAGACTCATCGATGTTTCTTTCCAATACGATAGGTAATAGATAAACGTAGAACACTGAATGTGAGAGAGATGGGCAATCAGAAAGTATGTACCCTCTCACTCTCACTACCATTTCTCCCCTCGAAATATGTGTACGGTTCGGACTTTCGTCATTAGGGACGGGAGCTTCTGACAGTCAAAAATCAGCTTGGTTAAAACGAGCTCATGAGCAATCTCCCTCCTTATCTGATGTTATTTTATTTTCATAATTGCACGCCATATTTTCTATTTAAAGTAAAAATAAATGTAATTGGCATGTAATATTTTAAAGAATATCAGAACTTAATCAAAGTTAGCTTTCTATATTACAATTATATATGTAAAACATACGATTTATTAGATGTCGGATGTCGAACAATAGATGCGGTAAGTGGACCGATTTGTGCATCGTATATTCGATGACGCAATGACCTAGGACCCATCGTGGAAGTCGTTGAAATAGGTACTTGTTCAGCAATTCAACTGACCACTACCCTTCGCACGATTACTGAAAGAAGCTGCGACCTATTCGGTGAGTCCCGGTCAGAAATTGGGGGACTATTGCTTTGGGACGTTCTCGAAGCTACGGACGTTGAAACTGGACATTCCGGATGCGTTCCTAGAGGATGCGGTTATTGGTGGTATGCGGACGATTCGTTCAAACCGATACGAGAACGTGAACGAACTTTATGTAATTATGAGCGAGACGGAAGCAATGCCAGGTGTAGGCACTGGCAATAAAACGACCGCACCATGTCAGGTAGTGGCTCTTCGAGGGTCAGGACACGCAAGGCAACCCGTAGTGGCGGTTTCGACATCGACATCGGCCACCGAACCGAAGCCTGGACAAGTACATCAACGATCTTCGGTGACTTGTTTCAATTGTGGCGAGGTTGAGCATTGGCTAGGAATTCCGTTACCTGTCAGATCTGCAATAAACATTTGGACGAGTTTTGCGTTCGCGCTAGTCGGATTAATAACATAAGGGTGAACTCAGCTAACATGTATTTGTCACCCGCTTTCATTAACGGACGCAAGTCACGTGGTTGGTTGACACGGGGAGCTCGAATGCTTTGATACAACGGCCGCTGGCGGTTAGGCTAGAGCTTAGAATTACACGAGATAATGATTAGATATTGCAAGGTCTTGCGGGATCTGGTATGATCAGTGATTTTTTCGCTGAACTCACTATTCAAGCTCATGGAGGCCACAACGTGCAATCGTAGTAGAATCCAAGGCGATGCACCACGAAATGATTGTTGGACGCATCTACTTAGATTAAGCGCACATTTTTTTTGCGAGGTTTATCCACCTGCAGCCTTTCGGCCCAGCAAGTGCCTTCACTCTGGCATCTTCTTGGTCACTTTGGACTAGAGAAGACTCTGAGGCGTATCCGTGAAAATTATTGGTTCGCGGAAATGACCTCATTTGTAAAAAAGTATATTGGAGCACGTTTAAACTGTACAAATTATAAACGAACATCAGAAGCAGGGGATGTTACATCCAATCGAGAAGATAGCTATACTTTTCCATGCGATACACATAGATTAAGTTGGAGCGTTTGAAACCAGCTTCCGTCATTGGTCATCCTTGATGCATTTACAAAGTTTGTGATTATAGGACCAATAAGGGACACGAAAACGAAACGAATGATCAAAATATTATTAAATTTGGCACATCTTTTCGGGGTACTGACTATTACTATTAGTGATCGGAGCACAGCATTTACGTCCAGAACATTTAAGATATTTTGTGATACATATGCGATTGGACATGTATTGAATGCGGTCGCTACGCCACGCGCTAATGGATAGTGTGAACGTTACAACCGGACGATTGTCTCGCCCTTAACAGCCACGGTAGCAGGAAAAGAATAGGGCTGTTGGGACAATTATGTGAAGCAAGTCCAAAGTGCGATGAACACAGTTCATAACAAGGGAATCGGAGCCACACTAGCGAAAGCAATGCTGAGCTATAATCTCCGCACCACAGCGGAAGCGCGCATCTTCCAAGAGGAGCAAGATGAGATAGAGCGGGTCAATCTGGGTGAGGCTATGAGAGCAGCTCCCATTACCGAGGATCAACGACAACACAAGGAGCCTTACGAGAAAGCTCGAAAGAAAGCGAAACAATACAAGGAAAGAAATTTAGTGATAGTAGAGATCATTAGCAAAATTACTACGGGAAAGAGAAGAAAACTTCGCCCGAAGTTTAAAGGTCCATTTAGAATTCCTAAGATCCTGACGAATAATTGTTATGACGTTGAGGATCTTCGGGAAGGTTGCAGAGAAACTAAGATAGTTCCAGCTGTCGAACGACTGAAGCCGGGGATCGCGGATATCGAATAATGATATTAGCAGATGTGGTAGATAGCAGAATTGTAAATATTAGTTGTTGAGAAAACATGTAGTCAGTTGCAGTGATGCTGAGTGTCTGTCGGATGAATGAGAACCCTGACAACAAGCTGGTGGTGATGTACAGCAGCCACTAGATGAAGCCATCGGTGATGTCTAGCCGCCGTTGGACGATGAAAATATTGCCATCAGGCCTATAGTGATCGGATGACGAAGGCATTGGGCCAGTGGTGATGTCTAGCCGTCACTGGACAATGTTATCATTGGGCTGGTAGTGATGTCTAGCCGCTACTGAACGATGAACGATATGATAAGAACAGTGAGAATATATCCACTGTCGCATGATTGTATTCAATTGTCATCAATGAACAGCACGACTACCGTTTGACGAAAAAAACTGGAATAATCGAGTAAGGAATACATTAGATGACGAAAGGCGCTGAAAGGAGTCGTCATCAATCCGAATTGTAATATACGTCGCCGACTTGAATGCATTGATGATGTACAGGGTGTTCCGTAAAGGGTGTAACAGATAGGGAAGATCTTCCTGAACAACAATTTCCTTTGGCAAAATGCAGAATGGGGCTTGGTTACCGAGTTATTAACAAAAAACACGGACCAATCAGAGCGCTCGGTTGAAGCGGGTTCCGACTCGGGAGCGTTGGCTCGGATCCGACCGCCCAACCTTCCACGCGTTTGCACAAGCACTCCGCTCAGTACGAAGCGTTTTACAAACTACATGAATAACAATGCAAGGAAATTGTTGTTCGTTCGTTATTATGAATAACAATTAATACACTTAATCGTTATTCACATGGAATGGATGGTGAAATGATAGATTGTTGATAATTGATGGATGATGATAGGATAAATGGGGAATTAATAAGTCGCAGGGAATATTGAATGTAAATGAAAATGCAAAAACTGTAGAGATTAGACTTACCTAATCATCCGCAAGTGCACCTGCTCACGATGGGTCATGGTCAGTGGGTCAGCATCTTTGCCGCTCACAGGTAGGCCACAGATGATCTTCTGTCCAGGGAAGGAACCCCGCAATGACAATCCACCGCACGATCACTATCACTCTACACTTAAAAATTTTAACACACTAAGACTGTTGGTCCTACGTTCTATCAATACACGTCTTTGAAAGGAGCCGATTCATTTTTATACACAAACTCAATTTCATTACATCATTGTCATTCGTCACTTAAAAATTTTCTAACACTTACACTGTCGTTCCTGCACTCTAACATTAAACATCTCGGTCTTAAATCGACGCTCTTTGTATCGAAATCGGCGGATAACCATCTTTGCGTTAGGCGAATAGTCGGATCATTTCGTAATACTCTGTTGGATTTTTTTTTATCCATCATTGAGTTGAGGTGTACGACTCGATACCTACTGAATCTTCTCTTACAACTTTCCTTCGAGAGAATTTTCCCCATTCGATGGCCAAATTCGTTAGCAAAAATGTTTTTAGCATACCTGAAAGAAACCCAACGTTCGATTCCTTGTTATATTTACAACATTCCTCACGTGTTAAACATACTCCCTTTACGTGTAACTAGTTGAACGCGTACAATACGATCGGTCGGTATGCACTCCATCTGGCATTAGTGGTAAAAAAGATGGAAGGACATCTTTTACTGCGTTCAACTAGTCAAACATACTTTTTATTATCGAACACGTGTTTTTAAGGGAAATCGAAAATAATAAGCTGGCGAAAGTTCTTTCGTACGGATTATGGCACGGTTTTTACCTGCGTACAATGTGTCTACGGCTTTGCGGGCTGCAAGTTACGGAGGTATCGGGTGTTTAACACGTGGGGAATGTTGTAAATATTACAAGGAATCGAAGGTCGGGTTTCTTTCAGGGATGCTAAAAACATTTTCGAGTCGTACACCACAACTCAATGACGGATCCCGAAAAAACCAACAGAGTATGACGAAATGATCCGAGTATACGCCTAACGCGAAGATGCTTATCCGCTGATTCCAATACAAAGAGCGTCATCCCGATCGAGTCGCGCCCTTCGCGCATCGTGTAGTTCACGGGCCACGCGGATAGTGAATTTCATTTTGTGAATGATGAAAAGTCGGCTCCTTTCGGAGATGTTTAATGTCAGAGTGCAAGAACAACAGTGTAAGTGTTCGAAAAATTTTAAGTGAAGACTGACAGTGGTGTAATGAAGTTGAGTTTGTGTATAAAAATCAATCGGCTCCTTTCAAAGACGTGTATTGATAGAACGTAGGATCAATAATATTAGTGCGTTAAAAGTTTTAAGTATAGACTGATAGTGATCGTGCGGTGTTTTGTCATTGCGGGATTCCTTCCCTGAACAGAAGATCAGCTGTTGCCTACCTGCGAGCAGCAAAGACTCTGACCCATTGACCGTGGCCCATAGTGAGCAGGTGCACTTGCGGATGAATGGGTAAGTCTAAATCTCTACAGTCTTTATATTTTCCTTTTAATTCAATATTCCCTGCGACTTGTTAATTCCTCATTTATCCTATCATTGTATTACGCGCCTCTTCCTCATGATCACATGTAGTACTCCCGACTTCCTACCGACGTCGCCACATTTTTTAACGCCTCCGATTTTGAAAAACAAAACACAATCGGTTTCCTGCTGGTCGCGGACTCCCGCCATTTTGTCTTCATTCTTTCGCTTTGTGCCGAACTAGCCACTTCGCCAGTACGGCAGACTAGTCTTACAGATATCGAATAACAATACTTAAACAATGGGACATAAGAGAAGAAGGTCCACATCTTCCGATAGCTCAGAGGAGGAACATTTGCGGAAAAAATTGAAGCGATTGGAAAGAAAACTAATGGAGAGAAGACGAAAGAGATCGAACCGGAAAAGTTCAAGGAGGAATTAGTCCTACTAGTCGAGACGAGAGGGGACAGAGTTCACAGTGTCATTACAGCTGTAAGCAAAATTAATTAATTTTTCATATTAATTTCATAGTCCCAGGTTAGGGAAGAGACAGGAAAACCCGGTCCGGCTATATGCTGCGTAGGAAGCCAATTGTTATAAGATCAGAGAAAAATTTATTGTTAATGACTCTGATCATTAAGAATTGCAGACTATATTATGCACAAAGAAGTCAGTTATGACAAGATCAAATGCAATAACTTTTTAATGACTCTAATCATTAAAAATTGCAGGCTATGTTCTGCACAAAAAAGTCAGGCTTAATAAGATCAGATATAAGAATTTTTAATGACCCTAATCATTGGAAGTTGGAAAATGTCATGGTATATTCTGATCAAAGAATAAATCTGATCTGTCAATTGGCTTAATTCTTAGTCGGGCGCTAACCCAGACAAAGAAAGGTTTATCTCACCGGCTCGCCTTTACGTTGCGAGCCAGTCACGAGTCAAGCACAAACATATCGATACGCTGTTAGAGCCTCCTATACAGATTGGCATATGCGTTTCAGCGGACGGAGGTCAGGATAAAAGATTTCGAGACAATCCGAGATCGCAACCAAAATCCCCAACAAGATCAGATTCAGGTGGGAACTCAGATAGACGACAAAGCACCGAGGCTTCAGGGGAAACAGATCTGGAGGGGCCATTGAACGATGAGTTATTAAACATCATCGGCAAACGTGTTTGCGAAGGGAGAGCATTTTCAGCTCCAGTACAGGAGAATGTTGCCCTTCGATGGCAGGACATTTTGAAGGAAGGATTACCAAATGAGGAGAGATCACAGCTGATCAAAAAATATCCAATACCGGAAAATCTCGTGTTAGCAGAGCCACCAAATCTTAATGCGGAGATAAAAACTATTGTACACGAGTCTGTATGCTCAAGGGATAAACGTATTTTACTAAAGCAAGTAAAGATCGCGTCTTGCTTATCTGCTACGGAAAAAATAATGTCAGCAATTCTCAAAAAAGAAAAATCTAAAGAGAACATCGAGATCCTCGAATGTCTGGGTGACATAGGCAGCCTTCTAGCAGACCTACAACAAAATGAGTCGGCTAGTAGAAGGAGTTTAATTGTCAATAATATAAACACAGACTTAAAGGAAGCGCTAACGGACACAAAACCGGATACCCTTCTTTTTAGCGAAAAACTCGATGAAGTCCTTAAGTCTGCAAAGGCGCTGAAGACTAGCGCAAAAGACTTACAACCTGGTAAAGGAAAACAGCCGGCAAAAAACTCGAAATTCCCGTCCCACCAACAGAAGAAAAGTCTCCCAACGACGCGGGGCGGGCCGAAACGATATCAGAGACAGAATCCGAATCAAGCGAGGTACTCGAATCACCGCAGCCAAAGACCTCGATCGAGGAAGGATCATTATCAACTACATCAATCGAAACGACGATAGAACCTCCAGTAAGTTCTAAAAATATAGCTGGCAGATATAGGTTTTATTATCAAAGATGGGAAGAAATTACGAACGACAAAATTATTCTCTCTTGGGTTAAAGGCTATAAAATTCCCTTTAGTTATAAACCTATTCAGACGACCGAACCAACTGAAAGGCAATGGTCAGCAGACGAAATAGTAATTATTTCCGAGCTAATTAATGAACTCCAAGGAAAGGGTGCAATTTGCAAGTGCAGGGCAAAAAACAATCAATTTGTTTCGGACATTTTCTTGAGGCCGAAACCAAATGGGAAAAACAGACTTATATTAAATTTAAAAAAGCTAAATGAATTTATTTTAACCGAGCATTTCAAATTAGAGGATAGCAGAACTGTAACAAAATTATTACAGAAAAATGATTTTATGGCTAGCATTGATCTTAAAGATGCTTATTACTTAATACCGGTACACAAATCCTTTCACAAATTCTTAAGGTTCAAATTCCATAATCAACTGTTCGAGTTCACATGCCTTCCATTTGGATTAAACACAGCACCATATGTATTTACGAAAATATTAAAGCCAGTTGTTGCTTATTTGTGTAAGCTAGGCTATCGCTCTGTAATCTATTTAGATGACTTACTACTAATAGATAATTCACACCTTAAATGCTTCCAATATGTAATAGAAACAAGAAATTTCCTAAAAAGTCTGGGATTCATAATTAATGAAGAAAAAAGTCAGTTGATACCAAAACGAACGTGCAAATTCTTGGGATTCATTTATAATACAGAGAGAATGGTAATTGAATTACCAGAGAGCAAGGTGGAAAACATAATTAAGCTGCTTAAAAACTTAAAGAAAAATCAAAAAATCAAAATAAGAAAATTCGCAAGAATTATAGGCTATCTAGTCTCTTGTTGTCCAGCAGTGAATTATAGTTGGCTATACACTAAGACGTGCGAACAACAAAAGTATTTAGCATTACTAAGGAGCAATGATAATTATGAATCGTACATGACGATTTCGGAAGACATAATAGACGAATTTAAGTGGTGGATATCTAAAGATACTGCAAAAAATAACCCTATTAGAGAATGCATATATGATTTGGAAATTTTCTCTGATGCATCCCTAACGGGATGGGGAGCGCATTGTGAGGGAAAAAACGTACACGGGTTCTGGAAAGAGAATAAGAAAGATTATCATATTAACTACTTAGAACTCCTAGCAGCATTTTTTGGATTAAAGTGTTTCGCAAAAAATCACAAAAATTGTCAAATATTACTTCATATTGACAATACAACTGCTATGTCATACATTAATAGAATGGGGGGCACTCGATTCGAAAACTTAAATAAAACAACTAAAGAAATATGGAGGTGGTGTGAAAGACGGAACATTTGGATAATAGCTTCATATATAGCGTCAAAAGAAAATTCTCAAGCTGATTTCCAGTCACGCCGGAAAGAATCGACTGCCGAAATAGAACTGTCGAATAAAATGTTTTCTCATCTTAGAGGAAATTTTGGAAAACCAGAAATTGATTTATTCGCAAGTAGGGCAAATGCAAAATGCAAAAAATACGTCTCCTGGAAAAAAGATCCAGAGTCGTATGCAGTTGACGCTTTTACGCTGAATTGGAAAAAATCTTTCTTCTATGCGTTTCCACCTTGCTCCGTTATTCTCAAAACTCTCCAAAAAATAAGAGAAGACCAAGCAACAGGCATTATCGTTATACCAGAATGGCCATCGCAGCCATGGTATCCGGTGTTTAAAGAATTATTGATATCGCATACAGTAAGAATTAAAACCAAAAACAATCTTCGTTTTGTACACAGAGACTCGGATCAGTTTTGGAACAAAGTTACCCTGGTGGCCGAAGTCTTATCAGGAGAGCCTTCCAGCTGAAGGGGGTACCTAAGGCATCAATCGACATTATGATTGCATCACTGTCTTCATCATCTCTCAAACAATACGAGTGCTGTTTCAAAAAATGGTGGTCATATTGTTGCGAGAAAAGATTAAATCCCTTCGAAGGCTCAGTAACGGAAATATTGAAATTTCTAACAAAATTATTTAAAAAAGGGGCGGCACACAGCTCCATTAACTGCTACAGGTCGGCTATATCCCTACTTGTTGGACCGGAGATGGCCCAAGATTTTAGAATGACCAGATTCTTTAAAGGGATATCCAACATTAGACCCTCAAAACCAAAATACGACTTTACTTGGGATCCGAAAGTCGTATTAGACCATATCGCGGCTTTGCCATGCAACGAACAATTAACCCTAAAAGAGTTGAACATGAAACTTATATGCTTGTTGGCCTTAATCACTGGACATCGAATGCAAACGTTCTCGTTTATAAAACTCAAAAATATAGAAAAATTTAGGGACGCAGTGCATATAAAAATACCAGATCGTATTAAAACATCAGGACGGAATAAAAGCCAGCCGATCCTAATTTTACCATATTTTACAAAAAATAAGAAAATTTGTGCGGCCACTACAATGGAATACTACATCGCTTTAACAAAAACGCTACGAAACGACGTTACGTCACTATTCATTACTAGCAAAAAGCCGATTAAGGCCGCTACAACCCAGACATTGAGCCACTGGGTTAAATATATGTTAGCCAAAAGCGGAATAAATACAGAAATATTTACAGCTCATTCAACTCGCCATGCATCTACATCAACAGCAAAAAGGAAAGGAGTAGATTTGGACACATTACGTAGAACCGCAGGATGGACCAAAAATTCGCAGACATTTGCAAAATTTTATGATTTAGAGATATCAAGGAACAAGGATGCGTTTGCCAAAGCTATTTTAGACACATAAGGAATCCAAACACTTGAATTAAGCACGTATATCTCACATACTATATGTATACTATAAGAATTGGGACCTCACGCTGTTACAACTGCGTAAGATACTTTTGTTAATAAGAATGTAACACTACAACAATATAATTCGCAATTCATCTCAGAATTATATATAATTCGCCGTAACTATTGCTTTAAACGTCTACATATGATCATGAGGAAGAGGCGCGTAATACAATTAAATGATTAAACGAACTTACCTGT
>NW_017155736.1:0-2642 GCF_001652005.2 Ceratina calcarata
GTGCATATACAATACTACAACTATGATTTTAAATGAAACTCAGAGAATAATAAAAAAAATATAAATTATAACATTATTTTGTATGTACATAATTTATAATATATTTATTTCATGGAGTTTACGTACATGTATCGTAGATATACATTAGTATTACATTTGTTGTCATTTTTCATACAAATATAACATTTGGATCGGTTTTTGAAATTAAAGATGATATTTTCTTGCTTTTGAAATGAGTTTCCTTTCACTTCCCTCAATTGCATTTCTGATGCGTTTATGGGTCAAACGAAATCCAGTTTCGTCGTCTCCGGGGGATTAAAATTGAAGTGGATTTGGTGCATTTCTCTTACCAAACACTCTACAAAGATATTCTCTAGATTAAACTAACAATAAGTAATTAATGTTAATAACTATTTTGGCGGAATATGTACTTGCATAACTACTCGAGCCCTCAGTAATAGAAGTTTATGCTTTTTTCCCTACGAATTCCTGATGTTTGCGAAACAGTCACATGATTTAGGAATAAAATTAAGATTTTAAAACGATATCTTCACAGGAAATGTTTGATGTTCCTTCTTGCTGCAAAAATTCAGACTTCGTAATACCCTTTCATTAAATGCAATAGAAGAATTACAGTATACATAATTCACTGAAAGGATTTATGTTTATGAACTAATTGTTAGATTCACTCTAATAAATTATAAATTATAATTTGTGTATATTTTTTACAAGCGAGGCAATTAGTTTTTTAGACCAATCCCCTGTTGGAGAATGGAATCGTATTTATTCGCAGTGAAGCAAATCGCATTTGTACATTCGCGATCCATCATGATCATATTAAACTCACTCTATTAACTTGATTCGACGTGCTCTAGTTAAAGATGAACTTCATTTACCGTTGTCTCACATCTGATTCAAACTGCACGCGTGATAATTGATCGTGATAAACGCAATGAAGAAAGTTTGATGAAACGAGATCGATGATCTTAAGTTACGTAAGTTCTTACGTTTCTCTATGTTACAAAAGCATTTTTATAGAAACGTTTTGATTTCGTATAGGAGAATTCCAATTTCCTTTATTCAAGCATTACATAAATTTTGATCAATATTATAAGCTCGATTAACGATAGCGTATTAAGAGATAGAAATGTGATTGAAGTGACCAAAGCGGAAATATACTTAACGTCAGTTACCATATCTGTGGTCAACATTGAATCGATATCAGTCGGATATCGTCATCGAGCAAAGGAAATTCTGTAAGCCCATTTCGTTACTATCAGTCTCACATAGTATATACCGCCTTTTACACGATTTATAAATTACACGATTTCCATTAACGCCACTTATTTCAAATTGCATGAGATTTTTTTAAATGATTTATCTGATGAATAAATTAAACGATTTCTTTAAAACAATTTATTCACAGTCACGCGAGTACTATGTATAATATTACAATATTAATACTCACTTTATCCTCTGTACATCGAAGAAGGATTATACTTGGCAGATAAGTTGGAATATTTTATTAAAATGGATCCGAATGATAAATGGGCTACCCAAATGCATTTGGAAACTCGTACATGTCTCGTTATAAGGAATTGTTAAAATAAGTAAAATAGATGTCATTATAATTGATACAAAGTACAAAAAATACTTCGGATGATGGAAGTGATTTTTCTTCATTAAGAAAACGAATTTATCGTAATTGTATAGTAGAAAGTGACGATCAATAACGTCGATAAAAACGATAATTGTTAACAAGATATTATCGTTCCCTTTTTTTCATTTTGCATTAGTTCATTAATTTTTTTCATCACTTCATTGCATGTATCTACATATCATGTTTATTCAATAATAACGTATACCATTATACACTGTAATGAAATGTTTTAATGAATTAATTTCTATGATTCAAATTACTTTTTATATAATTTCCTGTAAAAACAAATTTTCTATATTTCTGCTGATCATTTATTTGCTTAAAACAAATTTTCCATATTTTTGCTAATCATTTATTTGCAATACTTTTTTTACACGATTTTCTTTTACTAAGTACTTTTCCACTGTGTAGAAGGAGGGTCAAATATATTCATATAAGTCGCATTCGCAGAAAACTTCTTTTAGTAATGAATTTTAGTCATGAAAAATGCAGTTGCGTCCACTTTTCATTTTATCGCATTCCCGTGATAATGACACGCAATGAAAAGCGTGACGGCGATCGACAGAAAGCATGTACAGCGCTTGAGACGCAACTCGAGAGGGGCCAAGTGTCGAGGCACTTGGACGTGCCACCGGAAGTCAGGAGGGTGCATTATAACGGGAAAGGTCGCGGCTACCCAAGTAATCTCAACTTCAGATCCTCCGTTCGGAAACCGGAATATCTCTCTTTTCCTTGTTGGAATGTTTGCTACTTCTTACTCCTCAAAAACTTTCGCCACAATTATAAGTTTGAACCCACGCAGTTAAAGCCATTATTGAAGATGCTTGTCCTAGCAATTGTAAATACTGGACAATATTTTGTTACTACTTTACGATGTTTTTAACCTTCTCAGATTGTTATATCGTGCATATACAATACTACAACTATGATTTTAAATGAAACTCAGAGAATAATAAAAAAAATATAAATTATAACATTATTT
>NW_017155736.1:3345-10689 GCF_001652005.2 Ceratina calcarata
TTTCATACGCAAAGATTGCCTATTAAAACTCCCATAGAATTAATGAAACTCATAAACTAGTTTATCCTGCATTTCATTTAAAGATATTTATCTTCAGATAATTATTTTTTAAATGAAGGCAAAGCAGAGAACGAATATTTCAATATTACTTCACTAAGTATTTAATTCATTATAATGGAAAAGATCATTCCCGAAAAATGTATCTTCCATTTCCATTGCGTTAGACATCAAATAAAATAAAGCAACTTCAAAGGCAGCGAGCGAAAAAGCCGAATGAATGTCTCTCGTCCTTGTTAGAAAACTAGGAGTATTCGGTCGGCAGAGCAATTTGCCCGCAACGTGGGAGTAATTTCTCGAGCTGATGGTCCGCATCACTCCACAATTTTAGCAGAATTAAATTCTAACAAGATTGCACAGAGTAAAAACTTTTCAAGCCTTCGATAAAAGAAACGGTTTCGATGAAATTGGGCACTGCACCTTTCCATTAATCCCAGCCTCCGGGAACAACCGGGAACGATGCCGTTGGAGAAGAGGATAATTAAGTAAAACAACTTGTAAGAAGCAGAATACTCTCGTGCGTTCATAAATTGCCCTCACGTTTTCGCGCCCTCTTAAAGATTTAACGAGACGGAATGCTAAATGAAATTAACTTTGCTTGCTCTAATAGAATAACCGACGCGCGTAGGAACAAATTTCCACTAGAAGATAACTTCTTTAATTCCTTTGATTGCAATTTGATTCTCCATTAATTTATATTATTCCAATCTCCGTTACAACGAAATTAAAAACAATCGCTCCTGACGTCATAGACTATCGATACGCTTTCTCTTTCGCATGATTATTGTTAATGATCAACCCTTACGTAAATGATAATTAGTATTGCAGTAACCTTGAGCAAGAAGCATTCAAAACAAACGTGTTGGCGTTAATTGCGTAACGCAACGGAATAAAAGTATGCACGCCGATGTTATAATATTAATGGTTGGAAAGAACGAAAGTTCGTGCTTTCCACAGACTCGACGAAATTTCACAGTCGACGTCGTTCGAATTTCGCCTTCGGAACGGGTCTGCCGACTGGCTTACACCCACACGTACGTGGAAGCCGTTTGCCCATCGGACCGAAAGTCCTTAAACGAGAATTAATCGGAAAAGCGTGTCGGTAGAAGAATTCTTGGAGCGGTGTCTCGATTGCAGGCGACGATTGCTCATAGGTATTCATGAAACTGCGCAATGGTAATTTGAAATGCGCCTCTTGCATCAGACCGTTCGCGCTGATCCGACATTAGGCATGGAAGATTATGTTAATCGGCGGATCTTCAATTCTTTTCTCAGTTAGAATCGTAGTCCAGCACTATGTTCGAGATTGATGGTAATCTACACGATTACATCTGTTTAAATGATATGATTATACAATTAATTAAAAACAGAGTGAATGATACATGTTTTTAATGGTGCAATTCATTTTTATAGCACGAACAAGCTGATAATTTAATTGGATTATCGTAAAGAGAAGAATTGTTCCGAAAGAATTCGAACGTAAGCAGTAAGGAATGCCACTGAGATACTAATTGTAGAACCAGAAAAAGGAGAGTACAGTCTTGAGTCAGATCGTATGAGTTTCAATGTATTTTGAACATTCAGGACTTTAAAAAGCTCGTCTATTGTTATGTAACAAAATTGTAGAACAATTAAAAGATGAGAAACTTATTTTTGAGAAAATAATTTAATTATAAGAGGAAAGTCTTCCATACAATTACTTAGTACATAAATGTAAGAGACAAGAAATTTAATTGAAAGTAACTTAGTACAAGGTTTTGAACACCGAGTGACAAATTAATTCATTGTGACACACAAACGTAGCGTCGAATAGTTTAAATTACGATGTTCAAAGTACCACAAGAAAACGCATTGCGCGTAATAATAAATAATGCATTTAGAGATAGCGTTACAGTGGTACGAAGTGGGACAGCAACAATGGAAAAGAAACAAGTCCTGTTGTTTAGCAATCAATCGCTGGGACAGTCTACGACAGCATTTTTTCAAAGGTATAATACTTTGCAGTATGTACGTACACTTAACTTTTATTACGTTATGTTTAACTATGTGATAATGCAGCCCGCAACGCATTTTCAACATTGAACTAACAAATATTTATCTCTTTATTTTCTTTACCGCAAAAATTACCGTAAAAGGAAATAAACGAAGCGTAAATTGAAAATGTAGTTTTCGAGAAATATTCGAGGATAACATAGAAAGTGAGCGAGCAACCGTGACCTCTAGGACCAGTTTGATGCAGGTCACAAAAATTCCTATCCACCTACTCATGAAACTGAAAAATCGTTATATTGAAATTCTCCAGAAATTAATAAAATCAATAATAAATGTAGTTAACAGGCAACTATAATATCAATAAAAGATTTAAGAGTACTTAATAATAAATAGTGTTACATCTCGTGGCAAGAGGCACACTTCGTTCGTATACTGGTTTTCACTGCCTCTCATCAAAAGCTATGTTCACAAATTTAGTAATTGTGTCATTGGTGCAAAATAATTTATCTTACCATTAGTCTTGCTCCTTATGCTACAAGTATATTTTAGTCTAAAACAATTAGGTCGACGCGTGCCTGGATAATACAGTAAAATGATCCAATATTCAGAGATGAGAGAGGGCAACGTGTTTACTACCACAATATTTATGCGGAATTCATAAATTCATGAAAGATGTTAAATATCTTGACGATGTTGGTTATTTTACTAAGCACTAAAATTATTTGAATCATTTCTAGGAATGCTCAGTAGTTAAATTTGGGACAGCCATATCTATTACTGTCACATAAAATAAATTTATAAATGCAATCGAATTTCATGAAATTTTACATGATTTCCATACTTTCAACTTTCGTTATATCCTAAAAGTACTATCAAAAATTTCCATAAGATTCATGCAACCGCGTATGAAGCAATATTTCATATTTTCGTCAAGGCTAACCAACGCAACCTTCGACGAGCCGGCGAGGTAAAAGGGCAAAGCTCGCCGTTTGCTGGAGGGTTTTCGCGGTTTCAAAGGCCGGGAAAGAACGACTCATTGTCGAAGCGCGCTTTGGAGCACGTAATTGCTCTGCACGCGAAACAGCGTGGCACGCTCCATTTAACAATATCGCATCGGGACCGAGAGGCGTGCGTCACACGTGGGCATCTGCGAGAGAGTTATCGTTGACGTAAAACAAGATCGGGACGTACCGAGAGGCGAAGACCATTTCCAGCATGGCTGGTAGCTCTCTCGAGCGGCTGGTGGGCGGACGGGTGGTTTCCCATTTCTCTTTAGGCGCCGATGTTTTCACGACGCGCAGTAGCCGTCCGCGTCAAGTATCCAAACACAACGAACTGCACTCCGTTGTTCGCTGTTTCCCTCCGTGAACCATGCACGATGACGATACCATCGAACGTCCGTCCCTGGCTCGCTGCGTCCAACCCTGTTCCCTTCGGTCGCTTATTATTTCTACAGCGATTCCTGTTCGCGGACCACTTTTATCCGTGCGCCACTGTCACCGTTATCTGTGTATCGTCGCACTTTTTACGGAACTCTGCGGTGCACTATCACTACGTTCGGTTATCGGCGTTCACGTATTTCACAAACACGCGCACTACCTTTCGGTTATTATTCGATCGAATCGAAGCCACGAGTTCGCTCAATTCTGAGAGATACCGTAGCGTCCGAGCGGAGGTGCGGCACTGAGAAACGCGGATAACCGTGGGGGCTTCCCGATCGACCAAGGTACCGTCACCGAACGACTGAGCTCCATCGCGAGCCTCCACACGCTTCTTTACTTGTCACTGGTACCAGGTGTACGACACCAATACCTCGTCCACTTTTCTATCTACCCTTTCTCCAGGTCGCTGCTGTTCGTTACTCGCAAATTCCCCGAATCCCCCTACTATTCGAACGATAGTTTTAATTATTAGTCAGAGGATCCCAGGAACGAGATCTTTATATCGAACAGAGTTAATGAGTAATTGGAATAGGCGTAATGACGCCAAGTAATGAGAGCCAGCCGGCCGGTAAGAGCGTGTACACCGTCCAAGGGGAATCGACGAACGGGTGAAGAAGATACCAGAGCCGTTTCTTCTTCGTCTTCTTTTTCCCTTCTTACCGCGAAGAGCAAGCAAACTCAAACTGGTCGTACGACTTGCCCCGGAGGTTGACGTCATAGACTTATACTTATGTTAGAGTGGGACATCGGCTACTCTCTCTTGGTTTCGCGCTCGTCGTGTCTCTCTGTTGTCTGGCCTACCTTACGTATGCATATATGCACCACGGCGGGGAGACGGGTGCATATCCTGTTGCTCGCTGACTACTTGCTCGATCCACTCCCCGTTCTTCTGCCTCTCGATCGTGTCGTCGACTCGGCTCCACGAGGATCGTTGCTTCCAATCGATAACGAATCCCTCTGTCATTCAATCGTTCTGACTTCCATTTCGCACTTCTACCGCGTCGGGACCTTCGTTTACGGCCGTCAAGACGCCGAGAGAGGAGACCTTTTCCAATCGCCCCAGGAGCATTGCGCTGAATCAACACCCTCTCTGACTCGTCGCCTCGAATAGCTACTCAGCTTCGTTCGTTCTCGTACTCTTTTTAACTATGGCCAATGCCTCACCGTAAGATATTCGCAAGACGTGTTCAACGAACGCTACTCCCTTCAGTGGAGCCGAAATTCTTTCAGGAAATCGTTACCATTCAACGAGCTTGCTAACTTGCTCAAGGACCATCAACGGATTAAATGATCCTGCGCACCTTTGAAACGATTCGTCAAGGCTTCCAACCGCAGCACCCGAGAAACCGTTATGTCAATGTAATTCCAATAGAGAATTTATCTCATAAACAGAGGAATACAGGAATAAGGATTTTCAAATTCCATCGTCGTTCACCGCGCATCTTTTTTTATAGACGTTTCGTTGACGTGTACAAAAAATATATTAACTGAACAAACGTTTGAACGCGATTATGCTTGAACTCGTTTAGCGTGTCCCGGTTAATGAAGCGACAGAGCAGAGCCGCGACACGAGTTCCCACGTTTTTCCGTTAGAATAGCCGCCGTCACGCTCAGCTACTTCCGGCGACCCCACCGGAACTGCAGCGTACGTTTGATCTGTTGCATCGACGAGCTAGCCATCATCCGCAGAAACTGAAGAAGGGGTGATTTATATCCGCCCGGCGGCGCCAACGAAAAGAATGCGGTCAGTCGAACTCCGAATAACGAGCACACGCGACCAAATTCGTTTCGCGTCGAAATTCATCTGAGTTCTAAACGAAAGTCCTCACTGGTGAATGAAACGGTGCACAGAGCGAAGCACGCGAACAGAACACGGAGGATGTTTTAAATAAAAACGGCTATTTCCCCTCCGATGGAACTTCCGCGCCACCTGATGAAAATATTTCACTCGCTGCGTAGCTTTCGATAACCGGAGTGGATACCGTCTATCAGAGAGGCGTTATCAGGTCACTTTCGTCGCGGACGTAATACATTTTTTTTACTTTCACTGGACGACACGAAGCGAACGGGAAAATGTTCGACGAGATTTGAATTACACCTTTGCGGCCTCCCGGTACTTCGATACGAGAGCCTTGCGTGAACCCCCCCCTGAAACACTCGGGACGCGAATGCCGTAGTTCAAACGGGCCCATGTCTCTCTACCCGGGTCCTACGGCACGCCAGGCGTGTGGTTACTTTCTGCCGGAGCCCTGTCCCTTTTTAGGCACTTGAGATTATTTCATTTTCTAGTGTCTTCAACCGTACGACGATGAAATACAATTGCTTGTCCTCGACAAGTAATTTCTGCAATTTCAGTCATTTCTGATACTTAAGCCAGCAAGTATATTACTTTAAGCTAGTAATATTTAAATAAATTGAGTTTCAAATAAATATAATTAATGTAATAATGTTTTAATAGATAGATAAGAATTATATGACTAGATTTAGCAGAAATTATTATATTTTATAGAAATTGTTATATTTTATAGAAATTTAGATATCTTATCTTTTTTTTTGAAATTATGATTTATGATACGGTTTTATAATATATTCATGTCGAAAGATCGAACAATCTTCGTGCCAGAGTGGAAGATAATATATTTATTAAGCAATGAAGAAGATTCCTTCATTCCGAAGAATACTTTATTTCCAATATTCCGAGACACGGTCATGGCTCCTCTTTTCCGTCCATTTAGATACGGGCACGAGTCATCCCTTCCCCATCGTGAAACCGTGGACGTTGCATTCGGGCCCAGGTACCTTTTCCCCAACCCTGCGACGAGCCCAGGAACATGCCAAGTGCTCTAAGTGCCTATGAGCATCTCTCCGTCCGGTAAAACCTGAGTTTACACCCGAGAGAAACCGGTTTGTAACGCGATTATGCGACTCGAACGCTATACATACTGACCGGCAACGGCGTTCACCTCGGCGAGTCAACGGGGACGTTGATCGCCTCGACGTCGGCTGAGTTTTCCCCCGCGAGATTCGGAAAATCGAAGACGATATTATAATAAATAGATACGAGTTCGATCTTAGAGAGGATGAAATCGTAGGGTCAGGTCGGTTCGAGCTCCGGGGCTGGTGCTCGATGTTGATGGTGGCAAGCAGTGCAGCTGCCATGGCAAATGGTCGTACATCTGCTGAGAAGCGACTGAGAAAGGCTGGCCGCGAAACGCAACCAGGTTTCCTGCATTTTCAGATCTCTACCTGAAGATTTCCCGTTGTACGAAGTAATCTCAATGGGGGGTTAAGATTCGAAGCCACTCGCGTCACTTCGCGGGGGTGGCACAGTATGGAAATATATGTATTGCAGAAAATTTATATAAAATTTCTTATAACAATAAATATGATAATTCCTCAATCGTTCCATACGAATGTTTAATTTAATTTAAAATCTTCGTATGTTTAGTTTAAGTTTTTCTCGTTTCATTGAATCCTTCCTTCTCTATTATTCAATCTAGATGTACAAGCGTGTGAGAGGTTTTTTCAATTGAATTGCAAAGTGAAAAAGACAGTCTCTTCTTATTTGGCACTGGCGATCGATACAAATGAAATCAGGTTCCATGAGAGAATCGTGACGTACTATGCAAATAAGATGCCGTTGTGACTGGGTTCAGAAATTCAAATCCAGTTCTGTTTCACGATCGCGATTGACCTATTCGTCTATCAGTAATATAAATAGATCTACGTACACACGTGGATTCACATTATTAAATATACCTAATACAAGTATATAAGCATATGAATATAACAAAAAGTATGTAAGCATATAACAGAATAGAAGTAAAAAAATATATGACGAACATAATCAAAC
>NW_017155736.1:11128-13304 GCF_001652005.2 Ceratina calcarata
GTTTTCAGTCACTGGCTTACAATTATATATAAAATTATAGAACAAAAGGCAGTAAATAGAAATTGAAATATTCATTATATTTTAATGAAATAATTATTAGCCAACGAATTTTGTAAATCTCATTTATTTATATGAACTATACGGAAGAGCGGAAATATTAATTTTAACAAATTATATGTATATATGTTTTATATTTCGTATTTGTACTTTAATCTTCAAATCTTCTCTCGAACTCAATATCATAATTTGCATATGTTTATTTTTTCCAACTGTTATTAATGAATTCTACTCGAATTGTCTTATAATCAGAATTTGTTATCCAAAATAGTTCGTCGCTGCATATCATTAAACTGCATTTCAGGATTTCTGTTCTATGCTTCAGACTTCGCAGACTATTCCGAAAATCTTGAACCTCTGACATTCTCGTTGTTGCATTCCGCTTGGCGAGCATGAACCGATGCAAAGGAAACTGAATCGAATTCGCACGGTTTATTTGTACGGGGGTTCGCGCAAAAACCTAGCGCGCCGCGCCGCGCCGACGAAAATAACGCATTTGCACAGCCTTGATCGACCCGTACAAAAGGCGCGCGGGGCTAGCGTGACTATTTTCGTCGACCTTTTTCACGTGCGTACACGCGTTCCACGATTGTAGTAGGCTGAACATGTAAGCGTCACGCGTGAGCACAGGTGCATCGAGAAGAGAATGGTTATGAAGGCATAGGTGGATGAAGGGTACGTGAGAAGACGTTGCGCAGAAGGGAGAGCACACTTGCGACTCGAGGGAGAATGACTTCTACTTCTATAATCTCACATTTGCTTTTTATAGTAGCAAAACGTATTATCATGGAATACAAGGAAAAAGAATTTATAAGAAAAAGGCAAGTGCAGTTAAAGGATGAGTAGAAGAGACTTGACTAAGTGAAATCGCATCTGTCGTCACGATAACATCGATGCTGAACGTAATGACTAATGACGAACAATAAATAAACAAAATATATCAATAAGCAATTTGAAATTTGTTATAGTTCATGTGTACGATGCGAGTAATGCTCTCGGCGATTCACGACAAAAATTATTTCTGCTTTTTCGATTGATCGAGTCACGGTGGATTACAGACACATCTACTTTTCTCTTATGGCAGTTATCGCGGTTGATTAACGTAACTCCCAAGAAAAAGTCGACGGAGAAAACACGAGCGTAATAAACGCTGGGATTCAAATTCATTGGCAATTTGCGTTTACTTCTAAGACGTGTTAAAAACCAATTCAGCGTTGAAAGTGTGATGAATTATTTGATGTATCGGTCCTCTTGAGTCTTGAAGCATATCTAACAGGATTGCATTGAAACCGTAACGACAGTAAAAGAGAAAAAGGAAACAGTATTCTGTGCACGGGATTCGTTTTTATTCTTTCGCACGTGCACACAGAACACACGTATTTCCCGATACACCATATGGTCTTAGATTAAAACCACATGCCAGTGTATTCCCATGAACATCGAACCGACAGGTACAAAAACCTAACATGTGCTACAATGCGGCACTGTACTTTAAATAATATTCGTTCAATATTTGCAACAGCTTTTCTATATTTCTTACTAGGTACATAGTTATACGTATTTTGTAAAATTATTTAAACACCTATCTAGGTGAGACGTCGACGTTTTGTTGAACGGCACGTCGCCGCCTTGATTGAAATTGAAGGCGGAAATAGCCAGAAGTTCTGAATGACCGCATTTTTCTAAGCAGCTGCGCAGCGTTGATTTACTTTTCATACTAAGGCTATGAATCGTAGCGGAAGAAGGAAAGTTGGCAGCTGCTCGAGCTCGTGCTTCTCTTCTACTCTCCTCGGCACGATATACATTACACGCTTAAAGACAGAAAACTCACTATCGATACTATCGACCGCATCGTACAATAAGAACCAACGCTGGAAATGAATCTTTGATTATAAGAAATGTTAACAATCGTTAAGTCAGAAATGTAAAATTATTCATGCATAAACATTTCTGAAGTTTTCCGTCGAATAAATAATTTAGTGAGGAAATGACAATACGATTTTATAATTAAAGTTCACTACTGATTATTTTATGCTAAGTATCCCAGATTCTATTTATTTCACGTTCTGTTCAAATGAATAATGTAAATGTCCCAATTTCTGTTCACGTTACTGTTTTC
>NW_017155736.1:14059-14310 GCF_001652005.2 Ceratina calcarata
TGTATATTCGCCATTTTCCATTTTTCTCTCTCAACGACACAAACTTTCGTAACTTGTTCGCTAACTTTTTAATTTCAGTACACCCTCCCCTGTTCAGAAGCTTATGTAAATTTAATAACATTAATGTATTCATTTTCCCTTGCTTAACCAATTTCATACGCAAAGATTGCCTATTAAAACTCCCATAGAATTAATGAAACTCATAAACTAGTTTATCCTGCATTTCATTTAAAGATATTTATCTTCAGATA
>NW_017155737.1:0-646 GCF_001652005.2 Ceratina calcarata
CTGTGATTATTAATATGTCATCCATATAAACGACGACGTTACCCGCTTTAATTTCTTTATCTAGAACTGTGTTTATAAATCTTTGAAATGTGGCTGGAGCCGTCTTTATTCCAAAAGGCATGTGTATACATTCAAACTGTCCGAACGGAGTCACGAACGACGTATACTTTACTGACTCTTCCGATACCTTAATATGATGATACCCATCCTTTAAATCTAACAAAGAAAAATATTTCTTATTGACTAAAGCATCAAGTTGATCTTCAATCAAGGGTAGTGGATAATTATCCCGTGCTAACATATCGTTTAACGTTCGATAATCTACACACATTCTGATTTCCCCATTTTTCTTTCTTACTAAAACAATTGGCGACGCATACTCTGAATTACTCGGCCTAATATGTTCTTTCTCTAGTAATCGATCTAATATTACTCTTAACTTTTCTTTTTCAGTATACGCTAAACGTCGAGGTGTTGAATAAAAAGGCTTATCATTATTTAGTCTCAGTCTCAATTCTTGTTTAATTCGCGGCTCGGCCGGCCTTTCTGGCATACGATACTCTTTCATAAACAAACTCTTAAACTCACATCTCGTCTTTGCGTCAACTTCTTCGTTTATATTTAACTCGTCAGTTTCATCACCTAC
>NW_017155737.1:1168-1858 GCF_001652005.2 Ceratina calcarata
CAAAGACAAGTTCGTGTGGCGTAAAGGACGTACCTTCGTGTACGCTTGTGTTATATGAAAAGGTAGCTAAATCAAGCCACTCGTCCCAATTATTCCGCTTGATATATAGTTTTAGGTATTCAGTTAGGACATGGTGAGATCGTTCGATCGATCCATTACTTTGGGGATGAAATGCTGTGGTACGAATCTGGGATATTTTAAACCTTTTTGCAATGGCTTTGAACAGCGAACTCATGAAATTGGCTCCTTGGTCCGTAAGTATAGCTTTTGGTGCTCCAAATCGGCAAATGAAAGACTTGACTAATGCGTCGGCTGTATCTACGGCTCCGGTGTATTTTAAAGGAATTGCGAGTGAGTATTTGGTGAGGAGGTCTTGGATTGCTAAAATGTAAGAATTCCCGGCTGAGGTGGTAGGCAGAGGGCCCATGATATCCATGGCCACCTTGTCGAAAGCACTGCCTGGCGTGTCAGTCAAAACCATCGGCTGCCTGGTTTTAACGCGGGTCAGTTTTTGTATTTGACAGTTTTCGCATGAGTTGACGAAATTCTGGACGTCGATTTTCAGGGTCGGCCAGTAGTATCTCTTGCGTATTCTTTTATACGTTTTAGAAATACCCTTGTGACCCGCGTAAGCAGACTCGTGGTTCTCACGAAGGATTTCCGTTCTCTGAGACGGTGGAGGGATGCGAA
>NW_017155738.1:0-248 GCF_001652005.2 Ceratina calcarata
CAATCCGCTCGAATTAAACGATCGGACTCTTTGCTGCTCGGTCGAATAGAAAAATTGTTAGCAGTAGAAAGAAATAAACGAAAATCTTGGCGTTTGCAGTTTTTCGAATTTATTGAAAAATCAAAATAATTCGACGGGAATTAAAAATGCTCTCATTTTCAATTTCAAGAACGCTCATTAAAATATTGTTTAAATTTATAGCACTCGTGAAATGCAATTGACTATCATTTAAAGCAGTGATTCTCAAC
>NW_017155739.1:0-248 GCF_001652005.2 Ceratina calcarata
ACCCTAACCACAGCACTAAATGGATTACAGCCCCAGGGTGCAAACCTTTTGCGGGCGGCAATTTTTATTGATATTATATTTTTTGTTATTATTAGTTATTTCTATTTAAAATCTTTTCATGAGAATAATAACCAAATAATCTGTTCTAAATGTTTGGTAATAAATATATCCGTTCTTAGAATTTCCCCGATCACTTATACTAGTATAGTGTATCAATGAAATACGTTCGGTTTTGGTTCGGTTTGCGC
>NW_017155740.1:0-248 GCF_001652005.2 Ceratina calcarata
GAAGCATATTTGGTTGGGCTTTTCGAAGACACCAACTTATGCGCTATCCATGCCAAGCGCGTTACTATCATGCCGAAAGACATCCAGCTGGCGCGACGTATTCGTGGAGAGAGAGCATAAGCTATTTTAACAGCATAAACAATCGGCCCTTTTTAGGGCCAAAATTTGTTCCAACGCTTGTGACAACTCGAATTTCGTAAACATAGTTGTGAAATAGTTAATTAATGTACTGAGGGACATGTATATTT
>NW_017155741.1:0-248 GCF_001652005.2 Ceratina calcarata
ATGTGGAGGCAATTCGGCATTAACGGTTGTATTGACAAATTTAATAATTGGTGTATACATCCCTGCAATTCAGATAGAAAATTGTTCTTTTTTTCGGACACACCTCATTTATTTAAAAACATAAGAAATAGATTGCTCACGCATAATTTAAGAGTGAGTATTAAAATTCAAAATATATATTAATAGTTATATTATAATTCTTAACTAAAAATAAGAGTTGAGAAGCATATTGTTAAACTTTACAGATC
>NW_017155743.1:0-248 GCF_001652005.2 Ceratina calcarata
AGAGTTATTCGTATAAGAGGATTACTTTAATGATAAAAAGGTAAAAATGTATAGACTAATGTTTGCTTTCCTGCGTTTTATTGTATCGTCTAGCGATTACCCGAGCACTGAATGATATTTTAAGCACGGACTGTGATAATAAAAGTAGAAACCAAACAATTATTTTATCGATGCCGCGTATGTTCGAATGCTATTTATATCTACTACCGACTGGCCAAGCTTCTTTATTATCTTTCTAGGATCTTCAA
>NW_017155744.1:0-248 GCF_001652005.2 Ceratina calcarata
AGGCATTCATTCTTGTTTTATTCATATGTGGGATACGAGTCGACTTATAAGCGTTCAAGCCGAATGTCCCTTGAAAGGGCACCTATATCCCGAAGTATCCCTCAGTGTTCCGCATACCAACAAGTGTTTCGTATAGTTTCAATTGTAATACACATTCTTCTAGGGTTCTCAAGAGGCATTCATTCTTGTTTCATAGATATGTGGGATACAAGTGTACTTATAAGCGTTTAAGCCGAATGTACCTTGAA
>NW_017155745.1:0-248 GCF_001652005.2 Ceratina calcarata
AAAACGCCGGGAACTGAGAATCGGGTTTGTAAATGAAGCGCACGCCTTTTATATCTGTTAGGGATGGTGCCCTAACGGAATGCCGGAGGATTTGAGAATCGGGTAGAAATGATTTGTACTCACTTTTTTTTCCCAACAACCGAACACCAAATTTATTCAATAAAAAAACCCAAGAAATGCAAATGGAAAGCCCAAATTATAACAAAATAAGAATTAAGATGCAAAAGGAGGAACGTTGTGGTACGGGA
>NW_017155746.1:0-248 GCF_001652005.2 Ceratina calcarata
CGGTTCCGGTCTCTTTTCGGAGTAATTCGAAAGACCGAAGCGGAGTGCGGAAAGCATCCGAAGAATACACTCCACTTAGCACGCTGCTGAGTTGATTCAGCGTGCGGCTCGAATATTGCCGTCAGCCTATATTTATTGAATTGTGTCTTTACGGCGATCGTGATCCTCGGCGGCAAGAGCGAGGAAGCCGGCACCGCCGCTGGACGCGAGAAACGCGGAGGATGTGAGGACGGCAAGCCGGACGTGGC
>NW_017155747.1:0-248 GCF_001652005.2 Ceratina calcarata
TTTAAGATTGTATGTGCTCTTAAATAAAAACAATGACGAAGCATTGAAATTTTAACAGTTATTAAAAATTCAGGACTTAATAAATTGGCTGTGATTTAAGGAAACACGTCGAACGATTTCACAAATATATTCCCCAAAAGTTTATAGTTTCAAATATTTCTTAAACCTTTGACAGAGATCTTATGATTCATATTGACCTTAAGAGCTTGTCATCTTTTGTACGCTATGACGTAATTCATATAACCATT
>NW_017155748.1:0-796 GCF_001652005.2 Ceratina calcarata
AGTTTATCGCTTTAAATATTAGATATAGCTTTTTATCGCATTTCTTATACTCACACAACCTCAGATATAGAGCTTGCTTTTCATTTCATTTAATTACACTTAAAATACATCTAATTAAATTTAAAGAAGAAATAACAGACAAATACTACTTCTATATTTATCTTCCGAAATAAAGTAAATACATTGATTGTTTATATTTACTGTAAAAAGCTAAAAGCTGCCAAGTTCGTAAAAAAATTACATCTTAACGGCAAGTTACAAGAGAAACTCACAGTAATTCCAGATAATGTTAGGGGCATGGCTCGAGCACCAGGAACAGCATATGCTATATATTATTCGAGGAGATTCGTTAAGGGAACTTCCTTCGCGACGGGAGAAGTGCATTGTCGCTGATAGTTTTCCGATAATGCTGGCTCGGAGCCTTTGCTCGGTCGTTCGCTGGAATTTTTCTTCGTTCCGATATGAACAAACGCTTTGTGAGGAAAAAATCGTAAACGGCTCGGCGCGTCTTGTCGCGGCTTTTATTACCGCTTCGTGAGGTTTTTGTTTTCCCTCGAGGAGATATTCCACGGGGAATTTTAATGACGTTGATTGTTTAAATACGTGTAGAAATTTTAGTAGTCACGGAGAAAGAGAAAAAGTGGTTTTCTCTCCGATAATATAATTGTTTGTACTCTAGTGAATACACAATTTACTCGTACATTCAAAGTGGTGCAAAAAATTAAAATAGGGGATGAAGAAAGGCAGATAAGAAGTATATCTCATGATACATTTCATAATCAGATTAGTAACGAAT
>NW_017155748.1:2798-4127 GCF_001652005.2 Ceratina calcarata
GGCTCGTACAATCCTAACCCAGTGAACAGAAACCGGGACATCTGACTATATGTATATAGCTTTCAAATTTCTATTCGAAGTGGCCCCAACCTCTTGTCAACAAAGACATTCCAGAAAGTGGATGCCCAGCATTGATTTGCGTATACCAGTCGCCGGCCAATTACAACCACTGAAGGGCTTCGTACGATCGATTCTCGAACAGGGGGAACCCGCGAGTTGCATCTTCAACGAGACTTCAATGAAACCCGGGTGGCGGCGGGCGTTATCGCCTCGTGATCTCGTAAAAACCCATTGTGAATGCGTTCACGTAATTCGGAAAAAAGTGTACGTGTCCGTTTCGTGTCGGGCATATCATCCTCTCCGTCGTCGAGGTGTTTCTTTGCCTGTAGGCACCCCGACGCGCCATGCCGTGGCGGCGGAAGTACGTCGGTGATTTGCTGCTGCGCCGGAAACGGCGCACGTGCGTCGTCTTTTCTCCTTTTTTTCTGTAATTCATTCGACCGCGTTCCGAGAACCCTTTCGGGGATGCTGTTCGCTTCTCGACAGACAATATGAAACGGTCTTCGAATTAAGGAAGTGGAAAAAATTGTCAAAGGTCGTAAAATGAAAATCTATTTAAATGGTGATGAAAGAGCAGTAATTATCACTTATCGTAATGATTATTATTCGAACAGATACTCATCAAACAAACCACTATTGGTTTTCTTCAAATGGAAGATTAAACTTATTCGCAAATAAATACTTGCATGATTAAAGAATGGACAATAAGAATCTCCGTAATGATTAGACTGTAGATTTTTTTATAGAAAATAAAATATTTTGAGGATAAAATTGAAGAGTGAATTAGATTTAGTTATGACTGTATTTAGGAATTAAACGTCATAGCATTCAATTTGTTCTAATAGTTTCAATACTGTTGGATATTGAATAAGTTCAAAATGAAGCACACTTATGTCTTTTATAGATACATAAACATCTGCAATCTAATAATTATCATTAACGTAACTAAATTGGGGTCAGAGTGGGCCCGATCATCCCCAGAACGTAAATTACCCCGTTTAAAAGTACAGTAACTCCTATTCATGTTCGGACATAATCCAAAATGTAACAACTTTTTATTGGATTATATTGGATTAAACAACTTGATTTTCCTTAAAACATTAGAAGGCTTAAAGTTAAAAATAATGCTGTTAGCCAGAATTATGAAGATAAAAGTAAGGGACATGATTTTTAAGTGATACACTAATGAAAATCTGAAACGAGCTTTTTGTAGTTTCAAGTAAATGCATGTATAAAGTTTTATTGAAAACGATTAATGTTGCTATAAGC
>NW_017155749.1:0-248 GCF_001652005.2 Ceratina calcarata
TACGATATTCAACTGTCAATACTCAAATTGCACTCTTAGTGCTTAATAAAGGACTGTTTGTCCAACTCGTGGATGATGATAACTACGGTAACCATCCGTTCTGTATTTTCAAGGACACTTCAGTATCTCAGCAACCTGTCTCCGAAATGTTTTTGAGATATACGGGAGGTACAAATGTTTTGCATTTATTATACGAATGTTCCCGTATTTGCATATTATATACATATATAAATGACATAGCATCTAAC
>NW_017155750.1:0-248 GCF_001652005.2 Ceratina calcarata
TATTTTCTGCGAAGTCGCACTGTAAGCAAATGCTGACTCGATTAGGTTCATCGTTCTTATTGACGCCTAGTGCACCGCCGGAAAATTGTAGAAGGCGAGCAATTCTTCTCGGTCTTTCACCCGCTTTTCTGGTCTCTGGATATTTGTCGCCTTATTTCGCCAACATCCCATCAAGCGCCTTATTTGCTGCCTTCTTATCTTCCGCCAGCCAGACCTTCCGTAGTTCACTTTTTTACCTTCGGCTTTAC
>NW_017155751.1:0-248 GCF_001652005.2 Ceratina calcarata
TTTAGCTTAAGCGTCCTGATTAATGTTTTTTTTACGCTACTATAGTGAACGTCATGAGATACAGCTAACAAAGCCATTCGTGTGCAACGCATAATATTTTTTATTTGAAATCACGTTTGCTTCTGATGTTCCATTTGACGAACGTCTATCGAAAAGAGGCTTAACTTTCGTATCGATTAAGGATGTATTGGCTACACAGTCAATCCCAAAAGTCTATGCACCTTAGAAACGCATTTTTTAAAAAGAAA
>NW_017155752.1:0-248 GCF_001652005.2 Ceratina calcarata
AATTAAGAGGCCATAAATTTAACATTTTTTTTTTAGATTTGTCTGATTATTTTAAGAAGCGTTTTTTGAACCTTTTCTGTCATTTCTAAAATCTTTAAATCAAGATATTTTCAGACCTCCGGATTCCTCCGGGGTCCCTTGGCTATCACGCGGCCGTTTAGTCCGCTTACCGCTTAATCCGCTTAGCTGTTAAGAATGCTAAATAGAAATTCTGTAATAGAAGAGACAAGATAGATGTACCATTGATG
>NW_017155753.1:0-248 GCF_001652005.2 Ceratina calcarata
AAAAAGATTTCGTTTTTCCTCAATAACTCCTAAACCGTTGAACCTACGGGAAAATCGCATAGGACCTTTCTTGTAGAGGACGACAAGATCTACAATTTCTGTATAAAAACATTTCGCTAGCGTCAATAGTTTATGAGTTATTGATAAAAAACGAAAAAACAGTTTTTCGCAAATTACTCGTAAACTATTGACACTAGCGAGAAATTGTTACATGGAAATTGTAGATCTCGTCGTCCTCTACAAGAAAG
>NW_017155754.1:0-248 GCF_001652005.2 Ceratina calcarata
AAGGTACGTGGAGGCGGTAGAGGCGGCCGCCATTATACATTACAGTGCCGGCCAACGTGACGGCTATTATCAGCAACAAGACATCTATAGTAGTAACAATGCCCATAATCCGCACCATACCCATCCCCCATCCGTTCGCGGTGACAAAAGATACACGAGGGCAGGCCATATGAATCAGCAACCGGACTTGTACTTCTACGCGAACTATCCGTCGCTCTCGATGTTCCCCACCGGATACATCTTCGATC
>NW_017155756.1:0-248 GCF_001652005.2 Ceratina calcarata
TGAATATTTTGTCGACAATAAGTTCTCTATAGTTATAAGTATTGACATTGGAAATGCTTTCAACTCTCTACCATGGCCAGCTATCATAGACGGCCTTAAGTCCAAAAATGTTCCCACATATCTAATTAAAATCATCTATGATTACCTTAAAAACCGCGAAATCCACACTATCAATAGAGACGGCATGAAAGTGGTTAAGAAAGTAAGTGCCGGAGTCCCACAAGGATCCGCCCTTGCTGCCACATTGT
>NW_017155757.1:0-248 GCF_001652005.2 Ceratina calcarata
CGCAAACGACGCTTCATTCGGCTCAAGGGCACTTTTGACCCCCTTATCCAGCTAGACCCTTTAATGAAGACCAAAAAAGAGTTTTTGACAAAATGTCACTCGCGTTAGAATGTAAAAATAAAGTTTTAAGAATTTTTATAAGTGGTCCTAGTAGCATTGGAAAATGTTTTATTATTGAAAACTTAGTTTCAAAGGAAGAAGATGATACGCGGCAATTATACAGTTGTAACTGCGCCTATTGGAATTGC
>NW_017155758.1:0-248 GCF_001652005.2 Ceratina calcarata
ATAATTGGACTCTGAATGAGATGATAAATAGTTTAATCTTTTATATCAGATAACACTTCATGTCAATTGATAAACAGGAATTTCATTATGCCAGTGTCCTTTTATTTGGAGACTAAACTAATGTAGCTAATAATCTTCATTTGTCTAACGTCACGCATAATAATTTTAATCATTCGTTTTTATACCTTCACAATAAGATGTGACATGTGCATAACATAAATTGTTATCCTTATAATATTCATTAATTC
>NW_017155759.1:0-828 GCF_001652005.2 Ceratina calcarata
ACTGCTTTGGGCAATATAGGTATGTACTAAGTTTCAGTCTTTCTAGTGTTAATTAACTAGCCTGTATATTAAGACGTTTCAGTGGACAAGAAAAAAGAAATATCTCCGCGACAATAACACGTGGTATAATCCGATGTTTCCCTGATAACCGGTGAGTAGTAAATTCTGGGATGGGACGGTGCTGGAATTTCCTCAAACTATGCTAATGAGATGCTAACGTTGTCGCGTTTCCATTACGCGTCAACAGCATCGTCGAGTCGATTTAAAAAAAAAAAAAAATGGTACAAGTTCGGAATAGCTGCTAGGCCATCGAATAGTATGCATACATTTCCACCCATTACGGTTTTATCGCCCCTGACGTACAACTCGTATACATGCACAGTCGAGGTGTTACGAGGTCTCTTATGAATTGGACTCAAGACCTCTTTTTATATCAGACAAATAATCCTAACGCGCGCGATTATTCGTTGGCACGGAGAACCGATTGCATTACGCGGCCCGGTTGATGCATTAAAACCGCGATAACGAACGCGCGCGGCTCGCGTTGGCTCCGTTTCAGAATACGATAGCAATCGTTCGCGACACGCTCGTTTTTCCACGTACCGATGCCCGGCATTGATTAACACGTTCCCCTCGTCAACCGAATCATTTACATACTCACCGAAATTATCCTCTAAAATGCAATCAAACCACGTCAAGTAGCTGCTTCGATTATTCTATAAATAATTGTACTAATTTTCAACTGTGTCAGTATTTCAGTAAATAAATAATTCAATAATTATTGCATAAATTATTCAATAATTATTATTATTAACTATTGTATAAATT
>NW_017155760.1:0-248 GCF_001652005.2 Ceratina calcarata
AAAATATTGCCTTTTTGACAGTGATAGAGACAAGACATTTTTGTACGTAGCCCGTATAGTTCAAAGATTAGGAATTTTTCATCTTGACAATTTAAAAGCAGAGTGGACAAAATTATATATAACTTTCGACAAAGCGCAATGCCAACAGCTATCACTACTGAGATTTGATGACATGTGGATGCATATTAATTCTGTAAAGGATAAGCATAACATCTTGCTATTCCCGATCCTGAAGCAACTTGTAAACA
>NW_017155761.1:0-248 GCF_001652005.2 Ceratina calcarata
TTAAGACGATCTTAAGAATAAGCTACGATTTTGAATAGCGGCCATAGCTGCGTAGGAGTAACGGCAACGAAAAAAATATCGATGATAAAAATTTTGAGGGGGGACGAGGAAGGAGTGATGCACCAGAGAGATACACCAACTAAGATATGATGCAACAGAAATGGAGAAGCCCAATAAACGTAAACCACACACACACACACATACATACACACAACGACAACTATAGATTTAAATTCATTCTGAGTGCA
>NW_017155762.1:0-248 GCF_001652005.2 Ceratina calcarata
GCTGGAGACGAGGATGACAACGCGGTGATCGTCGATGGTGAGCGTCAACTCAAACATTTCCATACGTGATTAATAAAATAGTACAAGTGACTTCAGTTTTATAATTCACATTTATAAAGATTAAATTAATCAACAGTAACAGTCGAGTAAGCAATAGTGTTAGTCACTTTGTAACATCGTGACTAGAAAATCCGAGTGTAGAAAACTCACTTTTGAAGTAATCGAAGATTGTTTTGGAATTTACTTGA
>NW_017155763.1:0-248 GCF_001652005.2 Ceratina calcarata
CCAGGGACACCCTGTATATTATTACTGTTAATACTGTCTTATCATTTTCAGTACTACACTTAGTCTTAAGAAAATTAGCAGATATTGAAAATTTAACGGTACAAAACCCATATTCCAGTTAGACCTCTCATGAGAAGTTCAAACTGCCGTTCAGCAGTATGGATGAGTTCGAAGATTTTTGTCATCGTTTAGAAAATGACAAGAATTGTCAAACGTATTTCGTAAATACATTACCTTTTATTATATTA
>NW_017155764.1:0-248 GCF_001652005.2 Ceratina calcarata
ATTTGCCCAAAACCAGTCAAAATGACTTCCTTGGGCAATCTAGTGTTAAATAAATAAATCAATGGTACTTGACCATTTCCTCAAAGTAAACTATTTTCCATTACAACTGGCTTAACCCAGACAACGAATGACCTCCACAATAGGAAATTAGGAATTCTCCTAAGAAAATTAGTATAAATAGTCAAAAAAGGCATAGAGAATAATAGAAATTTAATGTCATTTCTCTTTTTACAGGTAAAGATTGTAAA
>NW_017155765.1:0-248 GCF_001652005.2 Ceratina calcarata
AAATACATGTGTACTGTACATAGGTTTTGTATAATATTTCTTATAAATAAAATACATAAAATATATAAATAATTTATACAGAAGAGTGATTAACAATAAATATATTTTATTTTATTTATCATTGACAGTTTTCACAATTGCGCAATATTAGGTATCAGCCAGTTTCTCAATTTGTGATTAACATTATTTTTACTGAGGATCAATTGCCATAAATTTGCAATAAATTATTTGTTAAATTGTTATATGAG
>NW_017155766.1:0-248 GCF_001652005.2 Ceratina calcarata
CAAAATACGGTAGTGGGGGTCTTCGGGAGCAGAGGAGGCGCGATTATAATCGCTCAATACGGCATCCCTGGTAACGCGCATTGATCACCTTCCCACGCCCTATGCAGCCACATGTATAAATAAACAAGTCGCGCCGCTCGTACGCGCCCTGGGCTTATCAATCTACGAGACCGCGAACCTATCGTTCGGGTACGAGAATGGACAGCGAAACTCATAATCTATCCCTACTACAGTTAGAGTTAGCACAG
>NW_017155767.1:0-248 GCF_001652005.2 Ceratina calcarata
CAACATTATACTACTAATATTTTTTAATTTATTAAATCGTAAACCACAAATGTGATTATTTTAATTTCCAACCAGAGAATCTTTCAATCTCCTCAATATAATCGCTGATTTCAATAAGTAAGACAATAATTTATTTCCTAAAAATGAAGAATTCTTCGAAACAGAAGAGATTGACAATTCTAAAAAACCGTAATTGATTTTAATAAAAAAATCAATTATATAATTATATCGACACATGTTTCACGTTC
>NW_017155768.1:0-248 GCF_001652005.2 Ceratina calcarata
GACTGGTCCATTCATTTTCAGGCCGGGCATATCGAGACAATGAAATAATACGATGTTCATCATCGTTAACGATCATTCTTACTGCTGCACATACATTATAGTATAACAACAATATGAACAATGTAGCAGTAGGGGAACAGAAAGAAAAAGAAATAGACTGAATAGGTGCGAGCTATGATATGGTACAGCTATAGCTCGAAAGGGGTTCGAGGCGTTCACGGTGTGGGGACTAACTGCGTCGGATCATG
>NW_017155769.1:0-248 GCF_001652005.2 Ceratina calcarata
GTCTTTTTACTTCTATCGAGTTAATTTGATGATCGTTCATTTTTATTCTCCGCTGAAAATAAGAGATGTTTCTACTACTATCGAGATATGGAAGTTCCTTTCGCAAATATCCAATATAAGTCAGTAATGAAAGAAATATTAGCAGTCTATTAAATCCTATCATTTACGAAACAAAATTTTCTGGTGTTAGTAGGAATTTTAACATTTATTTCAGTTTATGACAATGTTTTTTTTATTTCATTTAAATC
>NW_017155770.1:0-1259 GCF_001652005.2 Ceratina calcarata
CTGGAGACCTGGATAAAAAGTTCAGGTAGTTCATTAATATAAGTACCACAAAAAAGGATTTACCAGAGAAGATGGATGCAAATGTAATACAACGATCCTTACTGATGTTATTGAAACGATGACAAGTGTCGACGGAGGAGTGGTTATGATTCTAGATGTAGTAAAGGCCTTCGACACCGTACCTCACCATGAAATCTTAAAACAACTAGACATTAATAAAGCCCCGATGCTTATGCGAGACTTAGTTTCCAATATGTACACTGATTGCTATACAAAAGTCAAGTGTGCTAACAAAGAAGACACAAATTAAAATCGGGAGAGGTACTAAACAAGGTGACCCGCTTTCACCCTTGTGACGAACCGTCACGTTACGTCCTACAACCCCGAACACGGCCACCGATTTCGCCGCCACGTAACGCGCGGTCGTGGGCCCTACCCGCGACTACACCGGCCGCCGCGCGAGTCGCGAGCCGTTTCGCGCCGGCGACATCACGCGCCACGCGTGTAAGTACCGGTCCTCGGGCCAGGGAAAAGTAGAGTCGATTCTCGCGGACTTAATGTCTATTCCGACTATCACAGCTGAGGAACGTAGCCTAAACCAAGGTAATACGATCAGCAACTCTCGTACCCAGTCGTTGGCAATTAGAACCATCGACTTCCCGCTCCCGCGGACGAACACGGACTTATGGCCTATTCCCATTGCGATTTCCGACTCCGGAATCCGGCTCAGAGCCGGCGAGCGAAATTTTGGCGCCGAGCCCCTAAAAAACGGGGAAGCAGTATCGTAGCGCAAACTGCGAGGTATATAGGGAATAGCGTGTAAGAAAAAATATTGCTGGGTGTCGTTCAAGGGGCCCTGCTGGGTCCGAGAGCGGCGAACCGAGAGTGGGAGAAAAATCCGGCAGCGGAAAAGCAAGAGTGAGGGAAAATCCGCCAGCCGAAAAGGAAAGAGTGGGGAAAAATCCGGCAGCGGAAAAGGAAAGCGTATACGACTGTCCTTTTCGGCTGGCGGATTTTCCCTCACTCTTGCTTTTCCGCTGCCGGATTTTTCTCCCACTCTCGGTTCGCCGCTCTCGGACCCAGCAGGGCCCCTTGAACGACACCCAGCAATATTTTTTCTTACACGCTATTCCCTATATACCTCGCAGTTTGCGCTACGATACTGCTTCCCCGTTTTTTAGGGGCTCGGCGCCAAAATTTCGCTCGCCGGCTCTGAGCCGGATTCCGGAGTCGGAAATCGCAATGGGAATAGGCCATAA
>NW_017155770.1:2188-2939 GCF_001652005.2 Ceratina calcarata
CCAGGGCTCGGATATTTTATCCCGCACGGTTCGCTTCCCCTCTTTTTCGCCCGTATTTCGATCCCCACTACTATTCCCCTCATGCGTGCTCATGCGCGTTCGCGAAGCTCTCCGCAGCGCTACCGTGAAAATCACTGCATACCCCCACCAACTATTGGTCCCCACCATGGTCGCGTCGTCCCCACTTTCCGGCCGCGGGATAAAATATCCGAGCCCTGGGTACAGGTATTCCAGCCGAATTTTCGAGAAAGTTCTTAGGATTCGTAAAGCGGATTAGAGCCGGGCAGACGTTGAGAAATCCGTCTGCATTCCGGATTAAACTTTGCTGAAATACTGTATTATTATTGATCGGAACTGCAGTAGATGGGTATCGATGTACTGCATTGAGAAGAATTCTCCTGCACCTTGACCGTATCAGAGTGATTTTCGAAGGTGATCCTTCAGTCATCGCCCGAACGCGAGTTTCGCTGGTCACAGCAGTGCGGCGTTTACCGGGACCGTTTAAAGTCGGAAGCCCTTTGCCATTGCGGTGGTAAAAGTCGCATTTGTCACGGCGTCGTGACCATTATACCCGCTCTGCAACGATTCGTTGTAACCAGTGTTCGTTGGTGCTGTCCGGTGCATCCTCCTGCGTCAAGGCATACCGGTATCGGCCTGTAACCCCGGTCACAGTTGTAGGCCCACCGACATTTCCAGATAAGAAAATTGCCAAGCACCATAAGTGGCACGACGTGTTCGTTACTGGGCTCTC
>NW_017155771.1:0-248 GCF_001652005.2 Ceratina calcarata
CTAAACATGCACGAGAAACCGAATTTCGCGCCCGGAGTGTCAAAAATACAATTTTATCAAACCAAATATTCATCAAAATTTTTAATTTATTTTTTACCAACGGAGGGATAGGTGTTAAACTGGTTGAAAATGTCGGTAATGAAATTTCAATAAACTATCTAACGTAGATAATTGTATACTTTATAATGTTTCAGATTGATGATCATATCAATAAATTGAGCTTTCTTATAAATCATTATACGTTTGAT
>NW_017155772.1:0-248 GCF_001652005.2 Ceratina calcarata
TATCCATGGTCGAATGCTCGAACGTGACTGGATACACGTAACCAGCAGAGGGGATAGGTTTCGATTTTATGGGCATCGTAGCGCTTGCGTATATCAAATGTTAAACAATATCATTTCTCAGGAACATCGGACGTTTCATACGGAGATCTGGATTATACTTGTTGAAATTATACGTTTGAAAATTATATGTACGGGCAAGACGGATTCATTCGTCTGAGGAAAGTTCTTTCGTAAGAGCAACTTGATGA
>NW_017155773.1:0-248 GCF_001652005.2 Ceratina calcarata
TACAACGTGAACTACATAAAGTAGACTCAATCGAGAGCTCGAATATCGAATTGGCTTTGCTAGGTGCCCGCGATGCATTTTAAATTCAAAGCACTGATACACTCACTCAGACTCAGACCACCGAGGAAATACTACCAGAGTAAAAGGGCTAAAGAGTGGCAGTGCCCATGTAATCGTTGGAACAGCGAATGGGGTCCAATGGGGTTCAAAACACAGTAGGTGAACGCGCTTCCCGGTGGAGAAGAGGA
>NW_017155774.1:0-248 GCF_001652005.2 Ceratina calcarata
AGACTATATAGTAACATTAAAAATATTAGTCTTTCAATATAGTTTCCTAATTTTCCTTTGGTTCAATATTTAACAATTGAGATGTCCAAAGATAATTTACTTATTTAAGACGTCAAATAAAATCTGCAGAAATTCGATGGGATTTTATGAAATATTAAATTGTACAAGACAAGAATTATGTTGATAATTAAATTTAGAACTAGCTATGAACATGAAATAACAGTGTTGGCTGACGCAAGAGGTGTTCG
>NW_017155775.1:0-248 GCF_001652005.2 Ceratina calcarata
ATTTCGCGTTAGTACCTCGATTCCGGACCCGTTAGGGGCCACCTATCCCCTAACAGCTAGTGTTATCAATACATAATGAAGAGTTAATATTTCCTATATTATATTCCTGAAATATTTTCTTAAACTAAATTATGTCTTTTGCTGCTAGAGCAGCGCTGATATATTCCGCTTCTGTCGTAGACAAAGCTACGCATTGCTGTCGTCTGCTTTGCCATGTGATGGCTGCATTCGCATATTTACACCTAACC
>NW_017155776.1:0-248 GCF_001652005.2 Ceratina calcarata
TTTAATTCCCTACAAGAATTAAAAATCGTCGCAGACAAAGGGTGGAATTCAATTTTTAATACATTTATAAGAAAAACAATACAAAAGCCCACCGAAGAGGCTATTAGAGGTCATAGAACGAAAAGGGAAATTATTTACATATTATTGAAAATTGAATAAAATTCTTGTTTTTATATGAAATTGTCATTTTTCTTCAACATGTTCTATCATTTTTCGCATTTGTTTTGAAACAAATAGAATATAATTCC
>NW_017155777.1:0-248 GCF_001652005.2 Ceratina calcarata
GAGTCAGTAATCATTTTCGAAAGAGTCACGTTCGAACGAATATACTCATATTCAATGACACACAGTTAAATACTCGTTTCTATTCTCTTTAGGTATTACATTTTAAGGGAAACCGATGATAGAGTTGCATACCGCTAAAGTATATTGCGAACGGCCGTGCGTACTGTATTAAAAAATGAAGAAGCGTCATCGGTCATTTGTCTCACGCGTATTTCATATCGAGCATTCGTTGACTTCTGATTCTGAAA
>NW_017155778.1:0-248 GCF_001652005.2 Ceratina calcarata
CGCCTCAGCCACGGAGAGAGTTGACGCACTCACGCAGGTTCGTCGTCGTCGCCGCTGTTGCAGCGCTCGTACGATCCTGTTTCTTTGATCTTACGGTGTCCATATATATTTATCCACTCACCACTCTCTCGGACGACCATTTCGATTCGTGCGATGCCGCTTCGTCAGCTCTCATAATGTGATATACACATTTTTTTTATACGTTACGCATTCTCCATCCCGATGTCGAGCGAGGAAGAAGACGAGCG
>NW_017155779.1:0-248 GCF_001652005.2 Ceratina calcarata
AGAGAGAGAGAGAGAGAGAGTGGATAAATAAGTAAAATAAAGAGATAAAATGAAGAGGGATGGTCGTTGAAATGACGGATGCTTTCAACCCTCCAGTTTGGTGTTAAGTGTATTTAGCGTTGCCGAGATTTTCGATGAAGTATGAGTGGGAATGATGAAGGTTTCAGCAATTTCTACTGTATATGTACATAGAACGTTCTGCTTTATTGTAAAAGAACAGAATTTGAGAGTTTTGTTTTTTCCTGGTA
>NW_017155780.1:0-248 GCF_001652005.2 Ceratina calcarata
ACGAAATATGTGAACTTAAAATGTACTACATTTTAGGAATTGCTTACAAGTTTGTGACGAACCGTCACGTTATGTCCTCCGACCTCGAACACGGCCACCGATTTCGCCGCCGCGTAATATGCAGTTACGGGCGTTACCCGCGACTACACCGGCCGCCGCCAGGCGGCGACCCCGCGCGCGACGTTTGGCGCCTGCGATATCACGCGCCACGCGTTTAAGTACCGGTCCTTGAGCCAGGGAAAGGCAGA
>NW_017155781.1:0-431 GCF_001652005.2 Ceratina calcarata
TCACTTCTACAGAAAGAATAAATATATATGTCTTCTGATAAAAATGATGTAAATATCTGATATCTACTACTTGCTTCGCGTTTCGGAAACCTCTGCACGCGAGCACAGTGGTGCCCCTTTCCCTTTTCTCTGGCCCTTTTATGGATTCAGGTCGCGTACACCCTTTGCATCGAAAAGCTCCACCGATAAATTGGCCCAGCGATTATGCAACCAGAACGAAAGTCGTGAGCGCACGAATGAAACGCGCCACGCGATGCCGAAGAACGATCTTTCATGGGATTTCTCGATCCGATATGTTTTGACATACAAGACAAATCGTTTTCTATGTTCAACTATTTTTAAGTCGGAAATATTTCTCGACGCGTGCGAGTCTGGTTTCCGGGGAATTTGTTAAAAGATTATTGTTGTAGAGAGGAAAGCCTCTTTCACAC
>NW_017155781.1:1760-2377 GCF_001652005.2 Ceratina calcarata
GTACTTATTTTTGCATTTTATAAAATAATATAATCACTGAAATTCATCTTTTTTAATGTATGAATTTTTAATACAGAACAAGTCTTGTATTTGTACCTGTTTATTTTTATCTCGACTAGCATCTTGACAACGATTACCTGAACAAGTTAGCCAGCTTGTTTAACGATATTCAGATAACTTATCCGTTCATCATTTTATCTGAAAGACGATCGCAGTCCCGAAATGAAATTACTAATATTAATCTCTGGAACAAACAACTTCGCTACATTCTTTTCCTATCTCTGTACGATCTTCGCTATTCGGCAACGAAAACAAATCTTTCCAAGTTCAATCGCGTGCTGATGCGTAGAACTATTCAGCGGCAGTAACTCTCTCTTTCCATCCTCGCTTTCTGTGAATCTCGTCGACGGAACTCGCTAAGCTTGGGACGATGATTCTCGACCCGTTTTTCATTTTATTAATTTCCCCTGTGGGGACAAGAACCGAAAACCGTAATAAATCTACCTCATTTTTTCAGTTCTTGATCTGGCGTTTACATGATTTCTATTACGAAATGAGAATAAAAGAAATTCTGATTTATTGATAATTCGAACAGTTTCTGCTGAATGGATGAACGG
>NW_017155782.1:0-248 GCF_001652005.2 Ceratina calcarata
TCTTTTGTTTCAGCCTCATTAACGTGTTGCCAAACCCTTGTCGTGTTCTACCTCGGAGAAGAGTCCTGGGTCCGTCAATGGCCTGCTCGAGAGCCACGATTCCACTAACGAAATCTACATACCGAATTTCGCGTAGAAACGCTTTTTACAAATTATTCACTAAATTGTAATTTCATTTAACGAGAGATAAACCGAGGCAAAAAATGGTGCAACCATTTTTTCCAGTGGATAAGTTCCGTGTTCACAGC
>NW_017155783.1:0-248 GCF_001652005.2 Ceratina calcarata
TTATCGACGGTAAACCTATCGTCTTCCAGATAACTTATCTGTTTTGGCCATGATTTTAACTATAGCAAATAGCTTTACCGAAATAGCCTTTCGGCAGCACCGTCAACTTCGACAGCCACTACTTGAATTCTTTCATCATCAGAAGCGATGCTGATTGTCATCGGCGATAAAATTATTCTGGTGTATTGCCTTGGTAGATTTTATCTATCCGGTACAGCGTCTGGATAAGAAGTAATACCCATAGAGCC
>NW_017155784.1:0-248 GCF_001652005.2 Ceratina calcarata
ATTGCCTTTTTCAGCGCTGGGCTGAATTGTTCTTCAGTAATCGATCGAGTTAATACGTTTTTCGTTGCTCGACCGAACTGTTATTTTTTCTATCGCTCGCCTTAAATTCCATTTAACAGAACGGAATTCACCTTTGTTTCTAAAAAACTATTAAAACTACAAATAAATTTAGATACGTTGTCATATTGCTAGTAAAATATACTACGAAGACCACCTCTTCGGTTTTTTCTAATGTTTATGGAAAAAAA
>NW_017155785.1:0-248 GCF_001652005.2 Ceratina calcarata
TTCAATGCCTGCCATGTGCTTGCATAATTGGCACTGGTAGTGGTCACACCACGAACAAGCTCTGCAGCCTCGTCCTTCAAACAAAGTTTGAGGTACTGCAACTTGGTCGCATCAGCCAAACCAGGAATATCATGCACGAACGTCGTAAAAAGATCACTGAAGCTGGCCCAACCCTCATATTTACCTGAAAAAATAGGCAAAGGAATTCGAGGTAACTTAGCTATACGAGTGGAACCCCGATCTGATCC
>NW_017155786.1:0-248 GCF_001652005.2 Ceratina calcarata
TCGCGGTGAAGCGAATAAGAGCCACGATCAGTACCAGTAACTGGACATTTCGGAGTTGCGTTCAACTCGGGTTCATAGGTCGGAAAGACTGAATCCGGCGTCTTAGGCCACCTCTAAGACTGAATTAGAAACGGCTTGCGGCTTGGGCAGTAAGTTGCGTTAAACGCACTACTGCAGTTCGTCATCCTCGGGTCCCTTCCTGGTGCGGTAAGTTACATCGTGCCCTATAAGGTCGGGTCTCGAAGCTC
>NW_017155788.1:0-248 GCF_001652005.2 Ceratina calcarata
AACCGATACCGAGAGCATACCGACAGTTATTTTATCTACCAGCCGCCATCCGCTATAATTATATGAGGAGTAGTCCCTTCCCCTCGCGCGTACGCAGCGACAATGCACAGGCACTAGCCGAGTAGGCGCATCTTGGAGACTGATTAGTCGAAGGCGCATGAGGAACGACGCGTTGCGACAGTTGGTACGTGCAGACTAGTGCCGAACGGTTTTGAAACAAAAGGAAGTAACGACCATAGGTCGTCCAT
>NW_017155789.1:0-248 GCF_001652005.2 Ceratina calcarata
TTCAGTCCCGAAGAAAGAGGAATTTTTTGCAGTACTCGGTTAATAGTGCGTGGACATGGTAACTTGAACCATGAAGCGAGGAACCTGTAAGCTGTGCCTGACGTTTTATAAAATGCTAAGCACATTACTTTTTCATCCAGCGAAAACCTTTGGCCTTTCGGCTTTACATTTTTGCGGTTTACTTGCCGCAAATAAAAGTTCAACGCTTCTTAATTCAAACCAGAATAACAGAAGTCATAATGGTTCTC
>NW_017155790.1:0-248 GCF_001652005.2 Ceratina calcarata
GTAAAAAGATTCTTCGCTACGTATAATAATAACGACGAGAATCGAGGTGGAAATATCTGGTGGACCGCTCGGCATAATAGACTCGGGTATTATTTGATTTTCAATATTTTAAAAGCATCGATTTGCGCGAAAATGTGGAATTTATTTTCGAACGACTGGGATAGATGTGGGTATTAATGCAGATGTGTCAATTACTGCTGATACTTATAAAATCATTGAAAACAATTTATTTATACATACATACATAC
>NW_017155791.1:0-248 GCF_001652005.2 Ceratina calcarata
CACATGCATGGATACCTAAGCGTATGGTCACTATTTCGCGTTAACAAAATCGTTTAACAGAAATTATCGAAATCCATATATATAATTTCATCGTTATTTGCAAAATCCAAATGCAATGAAGACCATTGCTTCTGCAAACCGTTTTCGTCAAAACCGCCGAATTTCTTAGCAACGTAAACTCCGTCCAACAAACGTCCCTGTTGCTATCGACTAATACCGAATAAGGTTCAAAAACAGATAATTTTGAA
>NW_017155792.1:0-3377 GCF_001652005.2 Ceratina calcarata
TAATAAATACTGTCAGTTTAGGTTGCAACAGTTGACATTTATTTTTAAATGTTCCAAACAAGTACATTAATTAATGAAAACGAAATTTGAAAATGAACATTGATTTAATATTTCGATACAGTATATTAAATTAATGATATATGTACGTTTTATATCCTTTTCTTTTGCATGTACAATACGCATGCACGTATTACAATCTGAAATTGATTTATTATTAAACTACAGATTTGTGAGCTGCCCGAATACTTGTGATCGTTAATGTACTACTTGTCGCTGTTCGACCCATAAATCGCGGCACCATTTTCACGTAGCATTAGCGAAGTTCGTTTCACGCGTGGCGAAGTCGCTATTATGTATCCGACTTTCCGGCGTAGAATGCTTCCTGTCTTTAGGTATGCTGTATATATTTACATAATGACGAGACGCATCACCATATATTATATCGGACGAACGTCCACCCGCTCGTCCGTTCCCATATTTTCGTGCTTTGCCTATTTGATCCAAGGCTTCTTCTCGAGCCTTGCTTTCTCGTGCGTGTTACGTACGTATGTAGTAACGTGTGAGAGTTTTCCCTGCCACCCGGTGGCACGGAAGTAACGCACGATCGATTACGCCACGAGCTTATAAATAACTTCGTTTGCGGTCAGACGGAATTAACGGAATCCTTCGAAGAATACCTGAAAGTATGAGAAAAAAATTAATGAACCGCTGATATTTTTCGTAGAAATCTAATCTTAAGCTTTTATATGATTGTTCTATTATACAAAACATGTTATTACTTTCACAAACGTGAACACTTAAAGCTTGTTAAGGAAATAACATATTCATTTGTTTCATCCATTAGCAAATATCAAATAATTAAAAGAATATAATAGAGGCTTACTTTCTCAAAGCTTAAGACCGATTTATAGTTTTAAACATTTTAGTTGATGGAAAAATGAAACAGCAATGAGACTACGGTACCATTACATAAATAACGAATTGTTTTAAGGAGAAAGAGAATAGCAATAAAAAAGTTATGAATCCCACGTGGTTTAATTGTCTAAAAAGTCTGCAAATGAAGCGTAATTAACGCAACTTCAGGTTCTAATGGGTTAAGGTTAAGCTAAACGGGTAACCAGCTCACGACGAGTGGAAAAAAACGGATTACTGCGATTAGCGGAGTAATCTGACCGGGCTCGGTCCAGATCTGGTTAAGTCAACGACGCATTAACTACCGAGGCAACGTAACGCTGTGTTTCAGCGGCGATCGAACTTGGATACCGTCCAATATAACAAGAACTATTTCCTGTAGAAACTACTAAGTTATTTGATCTGTCGAAGCGTTGAACCTTCCCGTTGTTGATTTTGGAATTTTGCAATAATATTGAATTAAATAAATATATAGTATAATGAAGATGATAAAAGTAATTCAGAATAAAAGAAAGATGATATTATGAAGATAACGTAAGAATCAGGTATCGAAAATGATATTTTCACAAAAATAAATACTACTTGCACTTTATTATCTTCATTAAGATAGTCACAATGAAACAGCCTCATATTGATGAACATTTATTAGCTACTCATCTACATGAAATGAAACAAGAATTTCAAATTTCTGAAATAATGTTAAAAAACTATCGTCTAAGAGAAAGGATTTGCAATTTCAACTTTCACATTAATATGTACGATTGCATAATTTAACCAGATTCCACTCGTAGTTAGGAAACGGTAGTAAATGTAACGACGTTGAACAGTCAACATCCCCTTTTAGATAGGCGGATCGTTGGGAGGTCGAACGTTTCACGGTTAACCGACCTTAGGAAAATTAATTTTATCGTTAGCGAGTGTGCAAGAATGGGATTAAGATTCAGTGTAGTCGAGCGCGAAGGACCAGCGCACCATCGTCGTTCGGGTTGTCCTTTTATCTCGGTCCGGTTCGAGATTAGCAAGACTTAACACGATTATTGTTTTCGTAATCCGCAGAGTATCCCCCTGTTCGACAAACATTTTCGCTCTCCACGCGACAATCTTCGCAGCAACGAAGCTTTTGGGAATACAAAGAGTGTCACGCCATGTTAGATGACTTAGTCGCGCAATATTTATCACAGATTTCTTTCTTCTTTATTGATTCCTTACTTTGTTTTATAATCAAATAGTATAATGGTTATTCTATCACGTAAATATTATGAAAAACTCTAAGCTCATAATTAGGGAAAGCAATAAAAGAGAAAGTATAGTATTTTAATTGTATATCAAATTAATTGAGTTACATAAAATTTATTATTAAATTCAATTCTTATGGATAGAATCAGAAAATTTACAAGAACCTGAACACTTCAAAAGCTGTGACAATTGTCAGTTTGCATTTCTATTCAAGTTTTCTAAACACCTTATTTATTATCATTGCAAAAGTGAAGAGTGTTCTAATTAAAGGCAGGAGATAAATTGTTGTTTACTGATTACCCTAAATCGTACGTTCGCACAAATCACAGTAATATTAGCCAGTCTTTCCACTGAAATGCTTCGATGCACATGATTATATGTGTGTAATTGTATACCGTTGCATTGTAGAAGTAAAGCAACGAGTAATGATGTCATTAAACCATTTGCATCCGTGTACACGCTGCATAGTCTCTTCCCGAATATAAAGCGGGAATTTTTAATTAGATATCTTTCTACCTCGAATTTTATTCCAACGACGTAATTAACATATACATGACGACAAAAACAAATAATGCCAATAATAATAATAATAATAATAATAATAATAATAATAATAATAATAATAATAATAATAGCGGCAGTCAATTTCATTCGCCATATGTTAATGAGGTTTTCAAAAAGCAAAATTCTGGAGAGCTTCCGTGTGCTTAAAACAATGGGATACGAAAATGGTAGCTCGGTTTCTGGAATGCCTACTACACCGATCGATAGGCCCGTGTGGCAGCTAGAGAGCGGCTACAACGAGGCAGAAGCAGGTGATCGACCTGAAGGCTTTTCGCGGAACATTTGATGGAAAACGTTTACGCTTCTTTACGCGGAAACCTGAATATGCATACATTATGCGAAATATGGAAAAAACCGTTGTGCGAAGTAGAAAACCATTCGCTTTTGACATACAAAATTTCAGATTAATCTTCTTTTTGTTAAAAATATTTACGTATTATAATAATATCATTATGTTTTTCTTTCGTTTTATATTTTTTTTCTAATATGATGGACATGAACTATTTAAAAAATGATTTATAATTAATTAAAATTTTAGTAGATAAATAGTAGATAGTTTGATCATATTTCGTATAGAATGTATAGTACATGAAAGTATGGTGGTGCATTTCACTTTCATTCGCTCTATCTTTTAAGTGCAAGTACAACGGTGTAGACAATTTAAA
>NW_017155794.1:0-248 GCF_001652005.2 Ceratina calcarata
ACCCGATTGGTCATGTTCTTAACTTAGTCCGCCTCTTATAACTTCGAAGATTGAGGTCAGTACGGAGTGACAGTTGACCTGGTGTAAAGTTGGGACTTTTTAAGGGTTTTCGGTTTTATGACATGATTAGGAGTAGACCCCGTCGCGGCACGCAATGGGACACTAAACGACATTGTCTTTCAAATCCAAAATATGGAGTTGCGTGCCGTGACTCTGTCGACAATGTATTTGGCAAATGTTTTATTGGC
>NW_017155795.1:0-248 GCF_001652005.2 Ceratina calcarata
ATACGTCGGATAAAAATTGGAATTGACGATGCGTTCTCCTATATTCGTGAATCAATCTGACCGAGTTGTGAGTAAGAACAACGGATGCGATCATTTCCAAGAATACTACGACTCCTCTCTGGAAATAATCACGAGATGATTGATGGAACTTGAAACTACAGAAAGATGAAGAATCAGGACGATGTGTTACGAACAGGTAGCTAATTGATAGCACAGATTTATGATAACTCGATAGCATTTGCAAAACA
>NW_017155796.1:0-248 GCF_001652005.2 Ceratina calcarata
TACAACGTGAACTACATAAAGTAGACTCAATCGAGAGCTCGAATATCGAATTGGCCCTGCTAGGTGCCCGCGATGCATTTTAAATTCAAAGCACTGATACACTCACTCAGACTCAGACCACCGAGGAAATACTACCAGAGTAAAAGGGCTAAAGAGTGGCAGTGCCCATGTAATCGTTGGAACAGCGAATGATGTCCAATGGGGTTCAAAACACAGTAGGTGAACGCGCTTCCCGGTGGAGAAGAGGA
>NW_017155797.1:0-248 GCF_001652005.2 Ceratina calcarata
TATTTATAGTTACATTTGTTCAGTGAACGTAAGTAACGACTAATCGCTTTCTTTCATCCTACATGATGAATTTTGAAATGATGAATGATGAAATTTCATCCTACAGTAAACATTTCTTTAATCCTACATGTATGTTCTCGTCACGAGTGCGGCATATGCTCCTACCCGCCTTGTATACTCGTGCTCTGATTGATCGGGGATTTTTGTTATTAACTCAATAACCACGCCTCGGACAACTTTTTCACAAA
>NW_017155798.1:0-248 GCF_001652005.2 Ceratina calcarata
TACTGAAACAACATTGTCTGGTGATGCTGTTCTCTCAGTTTTAATTGAAAATAAACGATCAAGAAGACAGTATTTAGGATTACGGAGTGCAAGTAAAGAAAATAACTGCAACTTATATCCGTCGTATCATGCAGTATTAGAAGCGAAGCGTAAATGTTACCCACCCATAACTGATATCACGATCACGGAATATAGTGCCGCAGTTAAACTGCAAGAGCTATTAGATGAAGTTACTGCTTGGAATAATG
>NW_017155799.1:0-248 GCF_001652005.2 Ceratina calcarata
CTCTACGTTTTTATAAAACCCCTGAACCTCCTTAAGACATCCTTCCGAGCCGTGTAAAATAAAATTATTTCCAAAGTTATAAAATACTTTCCTTTATTTAACCCACTAATTAATAAGCAAAATTATTTTAAATGGAAAATGCGAAGATACTTACATTGTACTTTCGAGAAGTACCGCATTCTCTTCTATTGTTTGTTCATGATGTGAGTTTAATCGCGAGACCCTAATCAAATTGAATGAAAAAAAAA
>NW_017155800.1:0-248 GCF_001652005.2 Ceratina calcarata
TGGCAAAAGATTTCGTTTTTCATCAATAACTCCTGAACCGTTGGTCCTACGGGGAAGTTTATACGACCATTTTGTAGGGGGCGACGAGATCTACAACCTCAGTCTAAAAAAAGTTTGCTAGCGTCAATAGTTTATGAGTTATTTGCGAAAAACGAAAGAACAGTTTTTTGCAAATTACTCGTTAAATATTGGCGCTAACGAAAAGTTTTTATATGGAAATTGTAGATCTCGTCGTCCTCTACAAAATG
>NW_017155801.1:0-248 GCF_001652005.2 Ceratina calcarata
ATAATTTAAAAAATGAAGCTAAAGTTTGTCACAGTACGAGATGCCCAACAAAACAATTATTATTATAATATACGAACAGCAACATTTACTCACAAATTACGAGTACAATTATACGTATAATAGTATTTGATCACTGAGTATTTGATAACTATCACTTTAAATTTTCTCTTACTTAACACCGAGTTTTAAGTTCGATTTCGAACGCTCATCATTTACATAGTTGAGCTAATGTTATACATCCTCTAATC
>NW_017155802.1:0-248 GCF_001652005.2 Ceratina calcarata
AACTAGTAATATTGCTTTTTCTTAAAACTAGGCTACGTGTAATATCGAATTTCAGATTCAATTTCGAAATAGCGTCCATTGAAATCAACACACTGAGCTATTAATGAACTCTGAACTGTTTCTATAGCAATCGTTATTGTTTGCCTCACGAATTGGTCATTTCATACTCTGTCGTATATTGGTTCACGATAGATCGTATCTTTTTAATCTATTATATGGAAAATAGTCGAGCGATGTTAGATTTGAAC
>NW_017155803.1:0-492 GCF_001652005.2 Ceratina calcarata
ACATAAGACTATCTCAGTCAATTGAAACAATCAATCAGCGCGATTATCTCTGTTTCTTATCGGGAAGCAAGAAGAAATCGGCGAAGTAGCGAGATAAGATATCGATACAGGTTTAACTGAGTGTTTACCTAAGTAAATGTAACCGTATCTTATCTCCACCAATTTTCTGGGCATGTCCCCCCTTCGAGGGACGACTTTAACCACACCTTGTTATCCTTATACGTCTCCGATAACGAGGACTTTAACGAATTAACCCTTTGGTCATTTCTAGATTACGGTAGGCTCTTATTTGATGCGATTCATGCCCCGGATTATTACAATTTCGTTTCACATGGAATTTATACGATTTTTCGTTTGCATTCATGCAATTTGAAAAGTTTACGCAGTCAATGCTTATGTAATTTTATTTTACATCGAATTTATGTAATCTTGTATTATTATTAATTAATTTTAAATTTGAATTGTATTCCATTTATTCACTTATGCAATGCT
>NW_017155803.1:957-1990 GCF_001652005.2 Ceratina calcarata
AAGTATAACAATCACCTACGTGTAATGGTACACCACAAGTTTTGCAAATATATCGGGTTTCGCTACGTTTTCCTTTCGAAGAATTTGCTCATCGTTGAAATTTTTTTTACAACTAAGAACGAAACTTGGACGGTCTTATAAGCGAGACACAACTTGAGGTATGCAGACCAAATAATTACACTACACCAATACCTCAGTTTGCGTCGTGGTTACGTTGCAAAAAAACACGACGCAAATTGAAACGACGCAAAGTGAATTAAGATTTTCTATAGCAAACCATGTAAAGATCGAAGATAGGTTCCAGGGTTACGAAAATACTACTTTTTAAAAAGAAAATTGAACAAAGTAAACGTTTAGAAAACAAAAATATGTACATTACAACAGACTACGTAATTGAAACTGAACTCTAAAATTAGCAAATTAATCTAATCTAAAATTAGCTTATCACGAGTTTACTCGTGACCGGTCACCAACGTTTGGCCACGAAAACACGAGTTACCTCGTGACCGGTCAGCAATGTGTTAAGTATTGCTGAGGAAGGATATGTAAAATATTAGGAGCAACACGTGTCTGATGGATGAGAGCGAAGCGCATCTAAAATCCATCTTTGTTTTGGCTAAAAATCTGCAGTCTACTAATAACAGTCGGACGACGGTTTTTGATTCCGAAACGTAAGATCGGAGAAAAAGGGGCGAAAAGGTCGGGTAGGGGGCTACGGGAGGAAACTCGATACAGCCGGTGGTACGTCGAGGCCGTGGAACGCGATACCCCTGATTCTCGCCGACGTGCATGGATCATACTCGGGCCCTCTGTTAACTCGTGCTGCGCTAAAAAAAATGAAAGAAAGAAGCGCGCACCGACGCCGTCCCTAATCGGAATCAAATCTCTATCTGTCGCTGCCCCGAGGCCCGCGATCTTTTTACGACTTCTCCCGGTTTCGTTTGAACCGCTGCTGCTTGACCTTCTGACATCGTCCCTCTCGCTGGAATTTCTTCCCTGTGAGAATCGTACTTAGTCGAGTTTCTCTATCCCA
>NW_017155804.1:0-248 GCF_001652005.2 Ceratina calcarata
TATATCAGTAGCTCTGTCTAACCTCGGTAAAAGACCGCATATATAACATAACCTATAAATGTCAATCACAGCTACACTTAGTATCAATCATGTAAATGCGATATAATATGACTTCGCAGCCAAATTATTCACTAGTCTCCATTCTTTATTGTTATTAGCACGTCAAAACTACCATTGAATAGACGCAATATTAGTTATATTCCTTAGGAACCATTAATATACACGTCGCTTCTCTACCAGCGCTAACC
>NW_017155805.1:0-248 GCF_001652005.2 Ceratina calcarata
ATATTTTACATTTTTAATAAATAAATCAATTATAAAAAATCGTAATGATTAAATCAATTCAAATATTTTAAATCTTTAATAAATAAATGAATAAATAAATGAATTTAAAATATTCAAATGTTTAATAATAAATAAATCAATTCAAATATAATTAATTATTGGATAGGAAATATTTTTTCAATTTCTTTTTGCATAAAATTCGAAGTCTGGTCATACGTTTGCACAAGTATGACTGAACGCTATTGTAC
>NW_017155806.1:0-248 GCF_001652005.2 Ceratina calcarata
TGATTGATTGATTCAAACTGAATATGACATGAGCACACTATTTTTCTATAGTATATATTCTATTTCTTTCTGCACGCAAGCTTTCATTCTTTTTATTTTTACGTAGTGCGCATTTCTTAGCGCGAGGTAATAATAAATAAAATGCTTGATCTGCAAAACATTGTGTCATCAACATGTGTGCGTTGAAATGTTACTGTACAGGGTGTCCCAAAACTAGTGTAAGGAATTTTAATGGGAGGTTCCTGACA
>NW_017155807.1:0-248 GCF_001652005.2 Ceratina calcarata
ATGAACGTTGGCAGAGAAGATGGAATGAAAGTGAGAAAGGTCGGGTCACGTATGAATATATTAAGAATGTTCGGTTTGCTGAGAAGAGCGCGGCGTTTAGGCCGAGTATGTATGCATGCTTTCTTTTGACAGGGCATGGAAGTATGAATACATTTTTGTATGAGCATGGCTTGAGTGAGAGTGAACGATGTCAATGTGGAGCTGAACGAGAGGATTGGAAACACGTGTTGGTTGAATGTGAAATGTAT
>NW_017155808.1:0-248 GCF_001652005.2 Ceratina calcarata
TCGATTTCTCGTCGCGCTAACGCAAGCTCACGTTCCATTAACTCGGCGTGTCTCTCTTCATGATCGCCATTTCACGCGGATTATACTGCTCTCTATCACTCGTACCTGACGCGTTGTTCTCCATACTCAATACCCGTGCTCCGTTTTCTTCGAATACACTGTCACCGTTTTCCAAAATTCCGCCAGTCGCGTTTGTCATTATGAGCCTGTTGATTAACTCAGCCTTTGTTCCACTAGTTTTCAATCCC
>NW_017155809.1:0-248 GCF_001652005.2 Ceratina calcarata
GTAAATACATCCATAATGTTTAACAAAATTCCCTAGGATACTTTTCTTAAAAAAAATTCCCAAAAATGACCTAAATTTTAGCCGGTCACACTGGTAAGGTTCCTGAAACAAAATATCAAATCGATACCTGCAATGATATTTAAAAATAAATCACTGAATCGTCCAGGTTGAGAAATTCCGAAAATCCCAGTCGTGTTAAACTGAAATCCTAGGGACTAACGAAAATCGTCGGTCGACCGAGTCTGATA
>NW_017155810.1:0-248 GCF_001652005.2 Ceratina calcarata
ACAAAAATTACAAATACTCAAACAAACCAACTAACTCTCTGCCCCAAAAACCCAACATCTACAAATCCCCCATCGCTAAAATATATAAGAAATCATACGACCAAAAACAAATACTGCAAAACAAACAGATACATACGAACACAAAATAATAAAATAATAACAAAAAAGCGAAAGATACGTAACACTTCACCCCAAAGCAAACAAAAATAGACGATACCAACAAATATAATAAAATGGCAAAAATACCA
>NW_017155811.1:0-248 GCF_001652005.2 Ceratina calcarata
TAAATTATTTACACTGTCAGTGGAAAAAATGTGTTTCAAATTTTCTTTTATCTTCTAAATATTATAATATGCACTTTATGTTTAGTATTCTGTATACTACAAACCATATGTATTTATCAAACAGTCTGTGTCTTACGTTACTCGATTTTAACATCAAAAATATTTTATAAGAACACATCCTTCTTTTTTTAGTAATTTTTATAGTTCGAAGCATTTATATTAGACTTATTCGCTCTCTGTACATATAC
>NW_017155812.1:0-248 GCF_001652005.2 Ceratina calcarata
TTTTGTTACTTCTTAACCTTCTTGTTCTAAGTTGTGTATGTATCAACCAGTAATAAGGTTGTGTGGTTCAAAGTAAATCTCCAATTCACAGTTATTAAAAAAACCTAAGAAATACGCCACAAGTGAAATAAGTATTCTAACAAAAAAAAGCCTAGTGATTTTAAAAATCACTGACCATGCCTAGCATACCCCCACCAACTACTAATCCTCACTACCAGCGTGAGGGATTTTTTATGACAGCTCAGGAT
>NW_017155813.1:0-1110 GCF_001652005.2 Ceratina calcarata
ATTATATACGATATATGATATATGACACATGATATAGATGATGCAATAGAAATCATTGAATGCTGTTATGATTGAATGACAAACGTTTCTATAAACTGGAATGATTTGAGCAAACTAATCCTGAGGAATATAATATGATAGCCGTAAGTAACGGGTAGGTTCTGTAGCCGACGTTCATTCTTCTTTTCGTAGCGAGTTTTCCAAGCAAGCTCCGTTTTCCAAAGCCCCGCGCCACTCGGCCGGGTTGTGAGAATAATTTAAAGAGCACTTTGGTGGTCGCGCCAGCCAGAGAAGCATCCAGGAGCCACGCGAACGATATCTTTTCCGCTTGCTTTTCCACCTTCTTCCTTTATGAATTGTCTGGACTCGAGGCTCTAGATTCTAGACCGGCCATAAACCGTTGCCAGCGCACCGAGTCAACCTGAGTTTGTCGTACGACCAAGTTACAGCTTGAAACAGTCGTTGCCAGGCTCCTTCCCTCGCGCTTACTCGTCCCCATTTTGGAATTCCCAATTTTCTTCTGTTTCAACTTCTCGTATTTATAATATCATAAACTGGATTTAATTTTTGGAATGTCTGTAATTTAGTATCACGTGTGAGTGATTAACTTAATGAATTTTACTCGATATAACGTAGACGACCAAGGAATTATTTAATCTCGCTGATAATACGTCGGGTGCGACGGGCGTTAAATCAAGAAGTAAATCTCGAGAGTAACGTTGTTCCTCGAATGAATCCTAGCAATCAAGATGAGAATTTACGGAACGGTTTAGCCGAGGGCACATATCCAAGATGTATCCCAGTGGTAGGATCGCTTCGATCCACGTGGCTTATGCATACGATTTACACGTCCGTCCGTTCGTTGGTATCAGTCCAAACCAACGTAATCCACTTCTCGCCGAAACAATGCAGAACCTCCCCCCCCCCAACACCGTGGCCGTACATCTGAATTAAATCTTACGCTCGGATATTAACATAAACTAAGATATACCCTGGCCCTCCAAATAATGCCATCTATTAACATCTTCCATCCCCCCCACGTCCACACGTCAGTCTATCTTCGTGTACAATGAAAATTTGTGCAATTTTTAACACTAGATTGCCCAAGGA
>NW_017155813.1:3254-3889 GCF_001652005.2 Ceratina calcarata
ATATATAATAGTAAGAAAGCGAAAAATGATGAATTTTGCATTTGGTATTTAAAATAGATTTGGCTAAATGTTGAACTATGGGAAGGGACGGTATCGATCGATGGAGCCGCGGAGAAATGGCGTTTACACGTGACAAAGTTTCTCTGATGGATGATACCGCTCGTTGCTTTGGGCGTCACGGCCTCCCACTCGATGATATTTTGATGGTTTGATCGACGTTGACACGTCGACGAGTTTGCCGCGTCCCGATGTTCGCGACCGTGCGCCGGGGAATCCGTGTGATACAGAAAGGACTGACAAGAGCATGCTAAACCCACTACCTTGATGGATGATACCGTTGTACGCTGTTGGCAGTGCAAACACTTGCAAGGAGAAGCGCGACCGACCCCCGGCGAAAGCCCACCCCCTCCGACCCACTGATTTTCCACCTCGCGGGGCCGCTCGCGCCTTGTCTTCCGCCTCGCAGGGTTAATTCCTCCTGCCGCAGATGAATTAACACGTCCCCAAAACGTCGTTTATGTAAACTGATATATATAACTAGACCCAAGGTTCTTATTGCGTAATACAGGCAACGAATACTGAGTCAGTTAGGATTTTGTTTTTTATAGCAATGTTTTATATATTATATAACAATA
>NW_017155814.1:0-248 GCF_001652005.2 Ceratina calcarata
GATCCCCCTCTCACCCCCTTCAAAAAATGCGGAATCAGAGATTTTTTGGAGGTCACGGTCATCCTCCCTCTTCCCTGTAAAAACTCTTTAGGGCCCGTGTACGTTCACGATGTTGAAAAATGCAACATCAGCAATTACTTGAAGGTTGCACAAAATCGTTGATTCAGCTATTTTGAAGGTCACAGAAATGCTGAATCAGCGATTTTCGAGGTCGTACACGTGCGGTCCCCGCACTCCCGCACTCCCGC
>NW_017155815.1:0-248 GCF_001652005.2 Ceratina calcarata
GACCTTTGCATATGAGATTCGCCGCAGCCGGATGCCTTGTCTGCAGGAATTTTCTACAGAAAAAACTGCAAACGATCCATCGTGCTCTTCTGTCATCAATTTCTCAGCAGAATCTTGGATCGGTCGTTGACAAATACGGAATATTACAATATGATTGTAATTTACACTTAAGCTCGGTTTTCTAGGACGACTACTGTGCAATTGTTTCGAGAGTGGTATCCCGGGAGAACACTTATGAGCGAAAACGC
>NW_017155816.1:0-248 GCF_001652005.2 Ceratina calcarata
AGAAAATGATCAATGTCAGCTACGTCTTCGAGAACCTATTCAGAGATCGCAGAATCCAGATAATTGTTAGATCCACGGATAATTTTAATAAAATGGAAGATGACTTGCAGGTATATAATAATTTCGAATTTAATTATAAGTATCGCAGTGTTAAATAATTATAAGCAGAATGATCGCTAGTTAAAGGTGATATAAGGCACTGGCAATTGCGATAATGAAATGATTTCAATCGCCATACAAATGCACGC
>NW_017155817.1:0-248 GCF_001652005.2 Ceratina calcarata
ACGAGCTATAATTTAATTTTCTAGATCCTTGTGCTAACGTGGAGTGCATGGAGCCGGAAATCTGTCAGCTGGACGATTCGAGGAAACCTGGTTGTCGTTGCGGCGAGCAATGCGGGCTGGAGTTCGCGCCGGTTTGCGGCAGCGACGGCAAAACATATTCGAACGAGTGCAGTATGAGACAGGAAGCTTGCAGATCGAGATTATCGCTCAGAAAAGTCTACAACGACCAATGCAGTTCAGGTAATTTG
>NW_017155818.1:0-248 GCF_001652005.2 Ceratina calcarata
CTTGTGTGCCGGGTTTGCTTGCAGGTTCACACTCGGAAATGCCGGCTGGCTGATCACATATGCCCGAATTTCCCGGTACGCATCCTAAACCATCGTGGCTCTCTTGACCGCTGGTCGTCAGATCCTTACTCGCGAAGTTGCAAGGTATAATCGGCGTTTCGCTGTTCTTCGCAATGTCGGTTTTGTAGGGTGCTGGCACAAGGTGCCATCGGTTTCGGCGTACTGTACTGCCTTTCCCGGTGCTAATT
>NW_017155819.1:0-248 GCF_001652005.2 Ceratina calcarata
AACACTAGTATTATATGAAAACATAGCGAGATCTAACCATGTATCCCAATCTCTATCTTTTTGTGTTTCTATTTTTAAATATTCTGATAAAACACGATGTGATCTTTCCAATGATCAGTTGTACGCAATTGTTTTATACTGTTTTATGCCAAATCGCTTTGCTATGTAATTTATAATTGAAGAGATTAGATTCGCTCCTTGATCAGTAAGAATAGCTTTAGGTGCGCCGAAGACACAGATCAAACGTT
>NW_017155820.1:0-248 GCF_001652005.2 Ceratina calcarata
ATGTACGTACATATACATATAACATTTGAATCGCGAAATATCTTACTATCAACGAATTTGCATTTAGCTATTCCCTCACTGATAAGAACATTGTGAAGTACGACATGCATGTTTTAACAGTCTTGAAATAAAAGAACTTTAATTATTAGCATTCATTCGTGTTTTTCCACGGCAGCACTTTAATAACGGTTATAATCATGTATTATACATACGATTCCGAAACTTTCTATTGTCATTTGATATAGTCC
>NW_017155821.1:0-248 GCF_001652005.2 Ceratina calcarata
CTCCCAATCTGCCATTTTCGGCTCCAACACCTTTTCTGGGACACCCTGTATGTATTTAAGTAGTTATTTAGTACTACTATTACTAGAAATGTATATGTTTCATATATTATTATATATATTTAATCGCAATAACAATATTAGTTTTATTGACGTAAAAAAGTATCGTGATTATGATTGGATTGCGCGAATCATTTAAATAATTGAATTATAACATTGTAACTGCACGAACTCCAGTACAACATTATTAG
>NW_017155822.1:0-248 GCF_001652005.2 Ceratina calcarata
ATAATGCTAGAATCGTTATGAACAGCTAGCTCTTCGATCTGGCCCACTGTGCATCTGTCTGCTGCCAGTTCTCCGCAAATGCCTGGAAAAGATCGTGGCCCGAAGACTAGAGCGCACATTCAACCATCCGTGCCACGCGTTCAGCCGCCAATACGGCTTCCGGAAAAGAAAATCGACGGAAAATGCCATTCTGAAACTCAGAAGCATAATATCCGACTCGCCAAAAAAGTACGCGCTCGCAGTCTTAT
>NW_017155823.1:0-248 GCF_001652005.2 Ceratina calcarata
CTCTCGCGTTTAATATAAACTTCGACAGTGTGGACAATCAAAATAAGTGCAAACCGTCATTTGTGAATTCAGTGCTAACTCCAAGCTCAATGTTTAATGCAAGCTAATTCATTTGTATGACAATTGTGTAAGGCGAGGACTTTATTTATATTAAACGCGCCTTAAACATCCAACGTCTCCCTTTGAATCAGGGAAACACCGTTATCCGGAACCACCGCGCAAATCCATTGCCTCTCAAACTCATTCCC
>NW_017155824.1:0-248 GCF_001652005.2 Ceratina calcarata
TGATTGTAAATGAAGATATTTATCAATTGGAACGTCATCAGTCCTTTCGAATCGATTTTTCACGAGTTTAAGTAGTAATATCAGAAATAAATCAAACATATTGTGAGTCTGAAATGAATCGGTAATGTGTAAAGATCTCGAGGGATAGAAATATTCCGAGTCCTATTTTTTGGCTGACAAGACTAGAATTATAATCAAATATAACTGCTAGGTGAACCTGCTGTTAGCATCTGTTAGACGTACGTTGC
>NW_017155825.1:0-248 GCF_001652005.2 Ceratina calcarata
ACGGAGCCCCATGTTTTGCTTTTGGCGTTTACGTCGCCACCAATTATTATTGGGGTGCCCTTGGCCTCAAGTTCGATTTTTTGAATGACTTTGAGTCGGGCTTCGAAGTGTACTCTTTTTTCGCTCGGAGGGAAGTAGACCGCTATAAAGATGCTTCCATCCGCGTCAATTGCTACAATGTTATTGTCATTTGAAAGGATAGAGACATTACTTATTTTGTCCGAGTTAAGAATGATTGCAGCCTTGTT
>NW_017155826.1:0-248 GCF_001652005.2 Ceratina calcarata
ATGTTGTTTAGAATTGCGTCAGGAACCTCCCATTTCAATATCTTACACTAGTTCTCGGACACCCTGTATATGGGTTCGAATACGTTCGCGCCCCGACAGAATTAAACAAAATTAAATATATTCAATGAAATTTGCATGTATTATACATTATATATACAATACACGATATTTTTCACTTATGAATAAACGTATTTTCACTAATGAATAATCTGTAATAAGTGCTAATAACCGGTCAAAAAATATGTCAA
>NW_017155827.1:0-248 GCF_001652005.2 Ceratina calcarata
ATTTTTTGGTAGGTGGACCGCTGAATGCTCTCCCTAAGGAATCCGTGGAAACGGACAAACTCTCGAGATTGACTCGCTGGCGACCGATACAAAAATTCCATGAGCAACTCTGGAGGCTCTGGACGATGATTATCTCCTCCACATCCAGAAGCGCTATAAAAGCAGATGACCCAAGCGCAGTTGCAAGAGGGATATTTAGTGCTGGTGCAGAACCCGCTGCTCCCTCCGAATAAATGGGATCTGGGAAG
>NW_017155828.1:0-248 GCF_001652005.2 Ceratina calcarata
TAACTTTCCAGTCGAGCCATTGAAGTCGATAATGATCAAATGAAAACCATAATTGAATCGAATCGTCATGACTGTACGAGATTACAGAGAGCTTTAAGGGTCTAGAATAGTCACGTGACTTTTCTAACGTTGTCAGTAAACGTTTTTTTCTTTCTTTTATCGATAATCAAGCGAAAATAGTGCAAAATATGGATTTAAGAGATCAGAAAGATGGCAAAATCGAACAAAATGGAAACTACATAATTGAT
>NW_017155829.1:0-248 GCF_001652005.2 Ceratina calcarata
TTTCTATACCCAATCAATTTACTACCCAATCTTCCTACCAAAATTTTGGTTTGTCCACTGTTTGAGAAATAATCTCAAATGCTTAAGGCGCTCTCGCATAGAACATAGGATCATGCGATCGAAGCCTGAATCAATGAGCCAATCACCAAGGACCGCGTATGTGCGCTGGAGACGCATAAATCACCTCCTGCGCAGGAAGAAGCCAGGCACCGAATTCACGGCCAACGGTCCTCACTGTTCGTTTCGGA
>NW_017155830.1:0-248 GCF_001652005.2 Ceratina calcarata
TATCCAAGTAGAGGAACTGAAAAAACTAAGAAGAATGATGTTTGGGAAAAGAAAAAAACAATTTTAAAGAAAGAAGGTAAATTCATCAGTTATTGGTGTTTCAGTCCTGGTTTAGGTACATTTTTCTTTCGTCATTGTATTTTATTCTTAACAAAATGTATATTGATATACTTGCGTATGAATTACAATTGTTAAGTATGCAGCAACTAATGGAACAATATGTACGTTCGGTAATTTTAACAAGTGGT
>NW_017155831.1:0-248 GCF_001652005.2 Ceratina calcarata
AGTAAAGGGCAGAATCTTATCTCAGAAGTATCTAGTAAACGAAGTAGAAAGTATACATTTATTAGTATGTACAATGACCTCAAAGGATTTCGGGTCAGTTCTATAAAGTATATATAAAACATACCACGCTTGATATGAACGAAGTATACCAAAAACGTTGTACACATTTTGCAGATATACTTTACAAGGCTGACCCGAAATCCCTTAAGGTTACTATACATGAGCTGAATATTACAATTGTTGATGAT
>NW_017155832.1:0-248 GCF_001652005.2 Ceratina calcarata
AAACAGAGGTGGTTGATTCTTTCTGTAGTAGTAAATACATCCTCATTTATTATGAAAATGTAAGGTGAATGGTGAAATAGAGAACGCCAGACACAAAGATGTAAAGATGATAATCCTAGGAACAAATTTTATTGATAAAGATAAGAGGTTTTTTTATCAGTTTAATGTCTATGGTCAATTAAAAACGATTATAACGTAATCCGTTACGTGAGAAATAATACTGACGATATTATACATGATTTATATGC
>NW_017155833.1:0-248 GCF_001652005.2 Ceratina calcarata
ATCCTAACGAAAAGGCAAATTGCGGAGATACAGCTTTGCATTTTGCCTCCAGGAGAGGTCACACCGATGTAATATCGAAGTTACTAGATTTTGGAGCAGAAATGAACAAAAATGTGAATGGGCTGACTCCGTTGATAATGGCAGCGGAGAAGATAAAGGCCGAAGTGGTCGAAGATTTAATAAATCGGATCGGCGTGAGCAAGGAGGACATCATAGAAGCCTACGAACTTCTCGGAGCTAGTTTCGCT
>NW_017155834.1:0-1662 GCF_001652005.2 Ceratina calcarata
TGGTAAAGGAGTGCGCAAGACCTCGTCGTACCCTAGGTTCCACAGAGGGGCTGCCAGCGTGGATCCTTGAGGCACTCCGCATTTTACTGATTTAGAGTAGAGCTTCCCTTCTGCGTCTATTGAAATTACTTTCCTCCCTGATAGATAGGCAGCTATTATATCTATGAGGTAAGTGGGAAAGTGTTTTCTTTTCAATGCTTTTATAATTGTGGGCCATGGTAGTGACTTGAAAGCATTGCTGATATCTATGCTAACTGCAACTACGCAGTTGCCCGCCTCTATGTTGCGGTCGATGAACTCTCTAACTCTTTTAATCGCGTCGATTGTGCTCCACTCCTTTCTAAAGCCGTATTGCCACTGTACAAGAGTGTCGCGGTTATATATAGATATTTCTTCTATTCTGTTCGCGATAATTCTTTCGAATATTTTCCCAGATCGCCTAGGAGGCAGATCGGCCTGTATGCTGACGGATCATCAGGTGGTTTTCCTGGTTTGTTTAGCAGTATTAGCTTGGCCGTCTTCCAACTTGTTGGAAATGTCCTGTGTCTCAAACAGTCGTTGAATATCTCTCTAATGTATGGCCCCATCGTGTCAAAGGTGAGGCTTAATATTGGGGCTGGGATTTCTTTCGGACTTGGGGCTGCTTTTTTCTTGTTCATTTTCCAAATGCTATTTTTTATTTCCTCAGGTGTGATTTCCCAATCCGAGTGCCATTCTTCTGAAAGATTTGGAGGAGACCAAGGTTGGCTCTCTGGGAATAAGGTGTCCACGATTTTCCTCTATAGATCCGGACATAAGTTTTCTGATGCAACTGGGCCGCAGTTATTTCTCAATTTTTTCGTCCATTTATAGGCTTTTCCCCATGGATTTTCATCCAGCGATAAAAGGATATTTTTCCATGATTGCAGTTGAGCTGAGATCATCGATTTCTTAAGCTTCTTCTTTATCTCTCTGTATTCAGCTTCTTTAGTTTTCAAGTCCGAGATATTCCGTTGTGATCTCTTCTTACCTTTCTGCCAAGCTCTTCTTTTCTGGTGGCAGTCGTGTCTTAACGTTGTTAAGCTCGCGTTCCACCAAACGTTGGGGAATTTTGTGGGGCACAGCTTCTTTTTTGGCATTGACAGATTGCAGGCCCTTGTTAGACTCTCTTCTAATTTCGCGATTTTCTGTTCCAGGTTCAGGTTGCTGACAGCCGGTATATTCCAAGATTCAGCGATAAGAGCTGCTTTGCACAGATCTTCATTAAGTTTTTTTGTATTCCATCTTGGAAAGTATTCCGCATTATAGCGTGTTATTTTTTCAGGTGTCATCTTTCTGTTATGAAAATTCATGGAGATGTATAAGTGATCTGAGAGTGTCTCGACTTCTTCTTTTACTCTCCAGTTCCATATTTTCTTTACCGCTATTTCGTTTGCCCATGTTACGTCCACAATCGAGGAGCCTTGAGGTCGTACACATGTTGGTGCGTTTCCTTTATTTACCAGGAATAAATTGTTCGCGGTTGCCCAGTTTTCTAAGATTTTACCTTTTGCATTGTTATTTGTACTACCCCATTTTTTATGGTACGCGTTGAAGTCTCCACCGATAATTAGTGGAACTCTTCTCATTTCTGGATGTATGAATTTTTTTATTTCCTTCAGGAACTTTTCGAATGTAGCGGGG
>NW_017155834.1:1754-2882 GCF_001652005.2 Ceratina calcarata
AATGGTCCCGACTTTTATTTCTTGCTCGGCACCCGTTTCTCGTTTAATTGATTCAATAATGTTATTTTCATTTATCGATTGGTCCATTCCTACTACGATGACCTCTTTCCATTTTTTCGGGCAGGTTACTCTGATCTTCTTTCCTTCTAGTAACTCTGCCATTTTCTTTGCGAGGGTTTCGGTGTTCGGTTCCTTCTCTTTTCCTGAAACTTCCAGGATGAGTCCCCCGTTTAGGGACGATCTCGGCCTCACCCCTTCAATTCCTAGCTCTTGAATATTTATGTTTTCGCGCGCGTTTCTCATGATTTCTCCGTAGTCTAACTCGCATCCTTCTTCCCTCATAATGTGAATTACTGCGCAATCCCTTGGAATTTTTGTAGGGGGTTTTCGTCTCGTATTTTGCATGTTTGTCGTCGGTTCTTGAGTCTTGGTAGCCTGTTTCCTCGGTTGTTCATTGACTTCTTTGTTCTGATTTCTCTGTTTCCTTCCAACAACCTTCGTCCATTTTGTCGGAGCTGTTTCTGCAGGCTTGTACAGATTATTTCGCTCTTCTGTCATATGCGTCTTTGCTGTTCTTTTTATTATTTCTTTCTCCAGGGGGCAGGTTTCTATTTGTGAAACTAGCAGCCAGCATTTCTTTAATCTCTGCTTTAAATTCACGCATTTGTCTATCAATATCTTCTTTCATTTCTTTCAGGTGATCTTGAAGTGTGTTTCCAGCAGGGGGACTACTTTCGTCTTTCTTCCCATTGCTGATAGCCTTTTCAAGGACGTTTACCCTTTTCTCCAAGATTTCTGTGTAAGCTTTTAGTTTATTATTCTCTTCCTTGAGCTTTTGATACTCTGAATCATTGCGTTTTCCTTTTTCCCTTCCTGATAGTTCAGAACCGACTTCCTTAATGGTCTCTTCTGCTATTCTCAGTCTCTTTTGGAATGTCCCTTGCAGATTAGACGATCTCGTGCGCACGTGGTGTATCTCTTGGACGCATTCCAGTAATGAACCTATCAACGCCATAACAGGCTGGTTCGCCGTGTCTACTGAGGCTTCACTCTCATCACCTTCTGAACGCGAGTCGTCACCCGAGTCGTTCATGGAATAGCTTAATTTCTTCTTCTTTTTTTCTTCTC
>NW_017155835.1:0-248 GCF_001652005.2 Ceratina calcarata
AAGAGATTGATAAATTCCGGGAAAACAAAAAGGAACGAGACCATACCTGACAATTGGTGGCCGCATAACTCCCTGCATGAACCCGGCATCTGAAAATACAAAAGACACTTTTACCACATAGTATTGATTCATTATTGTATCACACTTACTATATAACGCAATTGCTAAAAACGATCATACTTAAACTAAACGCAATGATACCAAGAAATCGCTGAAAACATTATTGTACACATCCAATATAATTACCC
>NW_017155836.1:0-248 GCF_001652005.2 Ceratina calcarata
AGATTTAGCCGACTAAAAGTATCGTTGGCTACTATCGACTAAATCGATAGTTTTTTGTCGATGGTGCCCATCACTAGTTGGCAACGGCACGTTAGCATTGCAAGCCTATGCTACTGGCAGTCCATGTATATATAGTCAGAGACCTGATGTTGGCGACGGCACGTTAGCATCTTAGAGCATTACACATACGCATTACTACATGGAGGAAGCACGCCTAGTTAAAAAGTGTAGATAACGGTGAGAGAGAG
>NW_017155837.1:0-248 GCF_001652005.2 Ceratina calcarata
GCCGGCTCTCATGCCGCTGCAGGAACGACAGAAAAAGACCGATGTTTTTCCTCTCTCTCTGTATTAGCGGAAGTTCCGAGCTCGCGGCTTGTGAGATACTCAAATATTAATTAAACTGCTGCTTTGATATCTCCCAACCCCGACCCGTCTCGATCATTACATTCTTACAAACCTCCATATTTTTGCGATATATTTTCTACTGATGATTGTTATGTATATTATTGGGCTGCATATTGAATGATTTATCC
>NW_017155838.1:0-248 GCF_001652005.2 Ceratina calcarata
TGATCACGGTTGTTTTGGTTCATATTTATGTCGAATCAAGAAGGAAAATACTTCGAAATGTCATCATTGCGAGGCAACAGTGGATGACTCGGAGCATACATTATTAGTTTGCCCTGCATGGCAAGAACAGAGGACATTATTAAGGGAAAACGTAGGACAATACGATTCCCTCCAGGAAATAATGAGATCAGCCATTGAGAGTGATAAAAAATGGAAATGCTTCACCAATTTTTGTGAAGAAGTAATAT
>NW_017155839.1:0-248 GCF_001652005.2 Ceratina calcarata
TGTCTACTCTGTATCTCGAAAATAAATCAATTGTTCATAGTGGTGATTTTCAAGTTAACAATTATTTTAAAAGTACACGCCCTTACGTGACACCGCCGTCGCTAAGGAACCTTGAACTCGGTCCAAAGGAGGTGCCGCTACCAACCACCGGAAGGAACGAATTCCCGGAAAATAGACGGGGGCCTCAACAAGAACGAGTTCTGTTCTTTGGTTCGGAAATAAATCAGGTTCCGTTTTATTGAAAATAT
>NW_017155840.1:0-248 GCF_001652005.2 Ceratina calcarata
AATTAGCACCGGGAAAGGCAGTACAGTACGCCGAAACCGATGGCACCTTGTGCCAACACCCTACAAAACCGACATTGCGAAGAACAGCGAAACGCCGATTATACCTTGCAACTTCGCGTGTAAGGATCCGACGACCAGCGGTCAAGAGAGCCACGATGGTTTAGGATGCGTACCGGGAAATTCGGGCATATGCGATCAGCCAGCCGGCATTTCCGAGTGTGAACCTGCAAGCAAACCCGGCACACAAG
>NW_017155841.1:0-248 GCF_001652005.2 Ceratina calcarata
CTAAATAATATGAAAAGAAAATTTCAGAAAAATTGAAATCGGTATAAATCGTGATACAAAATCAAAATTTCGCAAAATTTTTAATTGGAACTCGAGTAGCTAAAGAAATTAATTTTTCATGAGAATAACAATAAGCACAATGTGAAATGTAAAACATGGAAGCATAAAAGTTTATACAATTACATTACGATTCAAAATTAATGTTGCACTCTTCTCCTTTATACAAAAAGAACCTATTTGCAATTCGA
>NW_017155842.1:0-248 GCF_001652005.2 Ceratina calcarata
CAGTGTTCGTATTAATTAATTAAGGAACTTCGAGATCCGATAATAATCGTTAAACGGGTATCGAAAGTTCATAAGGTAAAGCAAGAGAATCTATAGTTTGTTGGAAAGAGGATTAGAACTTTTTATTTAAAAGTTGCTTATCGTTGAATCGAATTAAGGTGTGTATCCGCTTATATCATGTGTGCAATGCTGTTCACTCGAGAAACCCATATTACATTTTCGTAGGAAATCGTATATAATATGAATAA
>NW_017155843.1:0-248 GCF_001652005.2 Ceratina calcarata
ATAATCCTGTCTGATCTTTATTAAGTATCTACGAGATTTGAGGATTTCATTTGAAACAAAAAATTTGTGTCTTAACAGAAATCTCTAAAATCTTTCATATAACCGAAAGCTTTCTATCCGGTAGAAATCTATTCCTGTAATGTCACTACTTTTAAAAATTCTTCATTTTATTAAAATCTAAATTCTAAAATTTTATTCATAATTGTAAAAACAACATGAATTTCATTTTTCAGTGATGTATATAAAGG
>NW_017155844.1:0-248 GCF_001652005.2 Ceratina calcarata
ATACACAGCTAGTCAAAGCTGTACGGCCGTTTGCTAGCGAGCGGCGTGTATTTGATTTCCGTAGTGCGACTCGGAAATCTGACAACACCGCCCTGTGTGTCATTATACGTATACTCTGTATTGTGATTGACTGCTGAGCTGAGTGAGAGACCTAGCGCATGCCCGAGCATGCGCCTACGGAGTGCGACGTTGCCAAATCTTCTGAAGTTCAATCTTCTATGAAAATTATACTCTTTTATTTATTTTTA
>NW_017155845.1:0-1262 GCF_001652005.2 Ceratina calcarata
GTATAGCTCATACCCAGTTTTATATAAATATGCTTTCGGACTCCTAAAGTATGAATACCAAAACGTTTTGTCATAATTTTACAATTCAATAATCTTACATTTTAATTTATTATGAGAAGCAAAATAGTTATTTTATAAACAGTAATTATTGTATAGTAATTATGAAACAATACATCGTACGGAATTTCGTGGGATCGATATAAAATAAATCTGTCCCAACTGCGTTTCTTTAATGTCCTTTCTCTTTTTTCGTCTCTCTCAATCGTTCTTGTTGGTTCTGATTCTGAGTGAACGGGGATTGAATGTTCGGGATCGCATACCTCAGGAAAATCCTTTCTCTCCGCGCGGCCGATGAGACTTCCCTCCATCGACAGGGACTTCTTTCAAGGAACAAAGAGCAAGAAGATGACGAGCAACCCGTTGAAACACGGGAGACGGTGCAATCGGGAAGAAAGGCAGCTGAGGGAGACTCAAAGCTCGTACTATCCTCTTCATTTCTATATCCTCCGTTGGATTTCAAAACAACAAGAGAAAAAGGAGGAAGAAGCATGATGAGAGAAGTGAAACAGGAAACACTGTATCATCTCAACAAGGGCGAGTCATGAATACATTCTCTATAAACCTTCCGCCTGGTCCGATAGTTTGATAATCTTCCCCTCGTTGCATAACGCTCCCACCTAAGTACACTGTTATCGGTACCAATGCATTCTGGTTTGCCGAATTACTATATCGCAAGGATCGGTGGATGAAGGGATTGATCACACACGATGGGAAGTAACTGTGGTTCATGCTAGTTCAAGAAAAATTCATGGTTCACAAGTTTTCATATTAATTATATCCAAGAAGTCGTGTATCTGTAAATAGGAGCTGAAGGATCAAAAGTTAGTTGTTTAAAAATTATCACGAAATTAAGAATTAAGTTAAGTAAGATTTCTGTCAAGAATTTGACATGTAATAAAAAGCTGAGTCCAATATTTGAAGCAATGAACTTTTAGAAAAAATGATAATTACAGAGGAGGATTATAAAATTGTTTGATCTGCTTTTCTCGGTCATAAGGCATTTTGAACGCATAATTTCCAATTTTCTAATACATAGTTTTGGCATCTGTTTGTTAGACTGTACGAGAATTGCATCTGTCTATATATAATTCTTATTTTTGCATGCTTTTTATTGTATATCTTATATAATATCCTCGAAATTGACGTTATTTGAACTTTGAAATATTCTTAAATCATGTATTAAGAATGATACAAAATTACAA
>NW_017155845.1:2037-3496 GCF_001652005.2 Ceratina calcarata
TTTAATAGGCTCGCAAAATTTCTAAAATTTTATACAGTGTTTTATTAATGTAATATTTAGTAACTGTTAAAACTTTTATGCTTTGTCATTGTTTTTATGTATGGGTACATACAGCCTTAAATTGTATGAGCTGTTACCTTTAATCGGTTGTAATAATCTAGTATTCTGAATATTCTTCAGTTTAGTTTCTGATAGAAATTAGTTCAATTGAACCAAACGATCTACAGTACAATACTGAATTACATCTATCAAATGTATCTCTTCTACCCGGATTTCCCATACCATCGTTTGGTTATTATACCAAATACATTCTATTCGAAGAACCACTATTTATCATGTTCTAACGTTTGGTATAACAAAGGTATAGCACGATCGTTACAATACAACATTTCAGATATTATATTTACCTATTGAAATTCTTTTGGTTCTAGTCGAAGAAAGAATATCAACTTTTTGGTACAAGTTTATTACAAAATCTTGTAAATTCTAGGAATAAGAATGCGATTTATCAATTTGATGAGTGACGAGAATTGTATTCGTCGTAATGTCGTGGAATAAGTCAATTAATCTAACGTCGACAATTAAACTGCGCAAGTCTCGTCGCTTGGCTCGTTAAGCCAACGGTGTAACTGTGCAATCGTCGAGGAGATAATTCGATCAAGTAATTTAGAATAATTGGCCAGGGGAAGGACACGCGCCAACTTCGAGCGCGACAAACGCAATAAGAAGAAAACTTGGTCCCGAGACCAACGCAACGGCTCTTGGATGCAATTAACAGCTTCGAATTAACATCGTCAGATTAAGGAATTTCATTTACTCTCTCCTGTCCTTGAGACTGAGTCGGCTATAGCTGCGAGCACAACCGAGAAGAACATTACGTCGACAGTGATTTACGAACGGAATAAATACGAAAACTTTCTAAACAGTTCCGGAACAAAAGATGGAAACGAAGTTTTTCTCCGGTTATGTATTTTCTACGTTTATCGACAGATTAAATTAACGGACGATTGTCTGTCGAGGAAGTTAAGTCATTTTTAACTATACAGCGGAGATAGCTACGTTCACGTAGTATAACTTCTCGCGGACTGTGTGTATTTTGCCTCATGGCAGGCACATTTTTTGTCCTCGCTCGATGGTGCGAGCAATTCGTATTTTGGTATGTGGGATATACAGTTAAGAGCAAAACTGAACATGCGCTATTTATAATTGAATAACTTTTGTAAAATTGGACCATACAACCTGAATTTTTTTGAATAGTCAAGAGGATTAGTTTACTAAATTACGTGTATAAAAGATTGCGAAAAAATTGAGATTAAGTAAAAATGTGAAGATCGCGTTTTTCAACTTTTTTATCCGGGGTTATAATGATAATTTAAACAACATATTTTGACTACTTATATGAAATTAGTATATACTAAAAATTTTATTTAAATCCGTCGATACCAAAAAAAGGAATAGA
>NW_017155845.1:3811-3971 GCF_001652005.2 Ceratina calcarata
AAATTTTAATAAACAACTACATATTTAAATACCACTTCAAATAAAAATAATATTAGAAGAAGAATTTTTACATAAATTTACTACTTCATAAAGGAACACAATAGAGAAATAATAATATTAAGTTATAAATAACTAATATAGCAATAATACGCAAAGTAAT
>NW_017155845.1:4421-6230 GCF_001652005.2 Ceratina calcarata
TATGTGGACACTATCGACGAATATACTTTATGACTAATTCTATTCTTGTGGCTAAAGTGAAAGAATAAATAGTTTCATTAATAAAAAGAACAGAAAAAAGAAATAAATAGTTTTTTTAAACAATTTTGTAACTATAAACGGTTTTATTAATGAACCTACTTTAGTTATTCTTATATATTGATAAATCTACTTTATTAATAGATTTATTTATAATTAATTCTATTCTTATGCCTAAAAAGAAGAAATAAATAGTTTTGTTAATAAAATTCGTTTATAGCAGAGGTGGAGAACCTTTTCACCACTAGAGGCCACATTTACATTAAGTAGTAATAAAGAAGACCGCTATAGAAAAATGTAATTGTTACTTGCTACTGCGGCAATTACAAAATGTACTTCGTACTTAATGTACTAAATGTACTTCGTACTCGTTCGGAGCAATTCCTTAAAAATTCCAGTAAAGGGGTACACGAAATTTGCGAATTAAATTTCCCGTACAAGGAGTTCGTTTCGTTTTGAGGGATAAAATCGGTATAATGTAACGAAGAAGATCAACAGGAATTTTAAACGAGATCTGAGAATTCATGTTGAATTAAAAATGTAGTCGGGAAATTGTCCCTTCAACACAGCCAGACCAGACTACAATTCCGTTCGTTCGTGTTATACATATGTATATTCCGGAAATGGACGAAGTGTATCCCGTGCACTTGGAATGTTCGCTGGTACCGTGTTCGTTTGTTCGTTTGTTCGTTTGTCCTCCTTTCCCTTCGTTACGTTCCTCGTTCTTTTGTTAATTGGCGAAAATGGAAGGGCTGGAGAGAAAGGAGCGAGCGGAGTCGAAATAAAGGGAAGAACAACCGAGGACCACGCGTAACCGCAATTGTCAGATTGAACTCGAAGGTGGCTGCTTCATCAAGGCTGTCTCTTTTTCGGAGTGAAAGAGTCGAATGGATCAAAGTGGTGAGTATGCATCAATATAGCGGCATTCCACGAAAGAAAAAGAGGACTAGCCTTTTCAACGAAAAAACCAGCCAAGACGAGATCAAAACGCGTCGCTATTCCGTTTTTTCGCGCGGTAACGGTTGCGAGAATGTTCCATTTTTTTGACGTTGATATTTCCATGTCATGTCCTCTATTTCGTACTTTTGTCACAGACCTGTATTCAATAGACTGACGTTAGGTAACGAAAATAACATAAATAAATATATTTATAAATTAAATTTGTAAATAAAGAAAAGAATTCATAAATGTATTAAAATCATGTGTTTCTGATCTTAAGAAAGAATCCACATAAAAAATACAGTCCATGATTGTGTCCATATTTCTCTGTCTTCATTAATTCCTAGTTTTCCCTCTTTCTACAACATTATATTCTGATAATCCAGGTTTAAACAGTAAAAGGGGATAATAAGCCAAACGTAATTAACAGATTGAAATCAACAAAGTTTCCAACCAAGGATCAAAAGGATTTGAACTGACAGATTGAATTATTTCATATCGGGTGGTGTACTTTTAGGAATGAAAGGATTAAGAAGTAACGAAAACTGGATAAGCCTGAGGAATTAATATAGAATATTTTTTATGCATTCTAATGAAAGCTATAGAATGTAGTTTCATTGTTACAACTTTCGCAATGCAACAGGTTAGTTTGTAAAATTTGTCCTGAATATATGTAATACAGGGTGTTCCGGAAAGATTGTTAGAGCCGAAAATGGCAGATGGGGAGGAGCATTGTGAACAACAATTTCCTTTGGTAAAATACGAAATGGGGCTTGGTTACCGAGTTATTAACAAAACACACGGACCAATCAG
>NW_017155845.1:6872-10898 GCF_001652005.2 Ceratina calcarata
AAGTATCATGCAAAAGAAATAAAAGTAAAGAAATATAATAACGAAATCTACGGAAAATGTATTTTAAACACAGAATATATATGTAAAAATTGTTCTGAATAAAGTTCCTGTAAAATAAAATTTTATTTTTTTAAAAAACTTTAATTTTGATGTTTGCGTCAAATTGACTCAGTTTAGGCAAAATAGATACACATCCAACATCCGGCAATCTAGTTAGAATAATGTTGAGAGTATAGTAAAAACAGAACAAAGGGAAGCATGAAGATTTCGTGCATTGATAGGAGAACTATGATTTATTTATGTTAATGGATCCCATAAAATTGAATTTATACATAAATTCATTTGGTATCGCAAAGTAAATGTACACGGTGTAGCCGGATGAATGGTACAACGAAACAGGGAGTATTACTACGTGTAAAAATACGTCGAAAAAAGGAAGAACATTTTTTCGTTCGGCACTTCATTTTCGAAAAAATCGAGTTTGAAGATTCTCTCCAGTACAATTCATTATTTGCTAGAAGATACCTTTCGCTTACACGTTATAATGTCGACACGTCTAATAATTAGATTTCTTATTCCACAGTACGATTTTCTTCTACTTGTTTTCTATGTAGTCTATCCAACGTCGACGAGGACGTGATTTCGAGCAGTTTCTTCAATGATCTTATGTAATTAATGTTAATCTACTGTGAATAAAATTAATAAATGTACTATCCATACATTAACGTTTCTTAATCATTAATTAAACCTAGAGGCGGTGCAGTGCATGCTTACTAGAATGCCCAAATTCGATTTTCTCGAAAACGAAACGTCAAACGAAAATATGTTATTTCTTTTCTTCGAATTTTATTTTTACACGTACTAACCGCTTGGTTGTACCATCCGACCTCATCCTGCATATAATAATAATGAAAGTATCACAAAAAAGAAATAGGAAGGAGCACTTAGAATTCGTGTAATTGTAGAAGAATTGTGATCTATTCACGTCATCTTAAATCGTTGTCATAAAATTGAACTTCAAACAGATCGTAAACGATTCTCCTTAAAAATAGCGTAGAGAGAACATCGACGTTCTCGTTTGCGAGAAATATTATTTAATTTACATTCGATCAAGCGGGCAAGCGCGACGAGAGTTAGGTTCCGTATCGAATCAGCGAGTATTTGGGAATACATTCACGTCCCGGAAGAATAATTCCGAGAATGGGGACGAGGGACAGAGGGTCGATTCGCGTTCCGACGCGTGTTCCTCGCGATTTACACGATCCTGCCGTCTCGTTGACGGGATGCGAGTCAGTTGACTGGAAAAGCCGCGGATCGGTGACACTTTATTCAAGGAACCCAGAATTTATACTTCTAGATGACTAAATGTTCGAGATATTTTTTGATATGACATATTTAAAAAAAAAATAAGAGATATTTCTTAAACCTCGTCTTCAACGAAGTTCGAACTCATACTCGTAGATGAGCAACCGTTTTAGATATTGTAACATTTTCACTGTTCATAGTTCTCAATCGCGAAGGCTTATAATTCCACCGTAACTCTAACAGAAACGATGTAAACCACGATTTTAACGAAGTACGAACACATACTTCCAGATAAGTAAATCGATTCGAGATACTCTCTGATCTAATGTGCTTTAGAACTAACTAGTAAACGTCTTTATTAAGAGTAATGAAATATTATGATTCAATAAGTTCTACTTTTTTATTGAATTTGTAGAGTTAATACTACTAATAAATAAATGAAGCTTGGAAGTCAAAAGCCGGTGTACATAAGTCATTTAATTCATTTAATGTTGTAACAACTTTAAAATGATGTTCAGAAGATAGAAAGAGGGATAAAGTAGAGTATGAAAGTAAAAAAAAGTTCTCAAATGTAAGAGGCAACAATTGGTCGAAATTGGTATCAAACTTGAATATCGAATGCCGAACGAAAGTCAATGTAACGACTTAATAAGGAAAACGGTGCAAGCTTGCATTAAACGGTTCCCATTTTGAAAATAGGATCGTACGTAATCCTGAACCTCCGCTGCATCAGCCGATTCCGGAACGATCGGGTAGAGGCGAAGCGAAGAATGGAACTTCGAGAACCATTTAGGTTCCTATAAGATGCGAATCATTTTCGGTCAAAGATAGTAACCCCTTCATCTATCGTATAATTTTCCATCGCTTCGAACAAGTATCAATCTCGAAAATTGTTTTAAAACAGAGAGTTAGTTGCACTCATGATTAATTTTTTTCAAACTTGATCACCGATTCGTTTACACTTAATCGAAATACATGAAACCGAACAAACTTACCCCACACTAACAGCAGCAGATGGAACAGAATACGTCGCAGTTTCGCGCACTTTCGCCGAACACCTTTATCCATCTTGGGACGGAAGTTGTGTCACTTTTTTCACGAGTTTAAACACTTGCCGCGACTTCCGTTCTCCGTCATTCGAACGCGCTACGAATGTAAAAACGAAGTTGAGGAATACACGTGGCGCGGGCGAATAACATCACGCCTGTTCGCCGCAGCGCAACGCTTCGTTTGTGTTTTCGCTTCCGTAAACAAACCACTGATTATGTCGGTGCGAATCCGATACGAAAGTGAAACACCGATCGCGAAACACAGACCGGCGCACTTGCGCTCGTTCGTTCGCTCCGAACAGCTTCAACACCCGACGCGGACGCGTCAATTACTGACTTGCAACTGACGAGGGATGCTGCACGAAGAGTTTGCGCCAGGCTCGCGCCCGCGCACAGTATCCTTACTCCCCTGCACTCTTGCCACCCACGGTCAGTTAGTCACCCTTCTTCTTTACTCTTTTCACCCTCTTTTACCCCCGTCTCCCTCTCTCTCTCTCTCTCTCTCTCTCTCTCCGTTTGAACAAGAGGTCCTCTTTCTTCTGTTGCTTCCTTCTTCTTCTATCTGCAAGCAACGTATCTCGCATCTTCTCCTTGTCCTATACGCTTCTTCATCCCTCTTTGTATCAACACATCTCCAGACCAACCGATCGTTCTATTGTTTCTTTCTAGATTGCGATTCCTGAGTTCAACGTTTCTCTCTCTATCACAGTTCTTTCAAACGTCGCGCAGACGTTGCTACATTTGCCCTTTTCGGTTCGTTTTCACCTCTTTTTTTCATTTCTTAGTTAGTTCGTCCTACTCGCCGGTTGGTGTTTCCGTTCCGTCCGTCTTAGTCCAGATCCTTTCGTTGGGTGTATCTTAAACGCTAAAGAGCTTTTTATGAAATTGAATTGAATCTCAACCCCAGCACCGCAGTTCTTCCATCTACCCTACCTTGTATTCTCTACCCATGCTTGTTATGTATTTCTCTTATGCCTCATAGCTTTCAGATATTTGTTCTTTCAGTTATATGAAGCCTTTGTCAGGTTGTTCCGATCATTTTTGGGATTCGATTTGTTATCTGATTATGAGTTGACGATTCGTCCTTGTTTCGTCTTCGTATTACATTCTACACTCCCATTTTGATGCTAGCCACCTATAGTCATGTTTGCAATCAACTGTCTCATTGTTAAGCGGCAATTTAAAAGTTAATTGTCCGAAGGATCCGAATTGATCGAGAATTATGTATAAGATGGATGGAGAAGGGCACAAAGAATGCGTTGCTCACGATCAACCTGTTTTCATTGATAGTCACCTATACTGTCGCACATTTATTTCGTTTTGAGTCATTGTCGTGCCTACTATCTGTTGACTACGTGGAAAATCGATCTGGCCGTGCAAATGATGTGTTGAAGACAGAAAATGGGATTAAATTGGAATTAAGGTTCTCTCAGTTGAAACTCGTGATTTCTTGAATTGAGAAGTTTCCTTCAAGGAACGGAGGCGAGTATAATCTTGCTTGATAACTACCGCTTATCAAATGCAGTAAGATCAGAAAATTTTTATTTAATTCTCAATATAATTTTCTCGTTTATACTTTTATAACTTTTGGTAATTGTCATTAGAGTTTTATAAGCTATTATTGAATTTAAAATAAGTTTCATCATAAAAGTTCTAACATTTAAAAATGACA
>NW_017155845.1:11190-14882 GCF_001652005.2 Ceratina calcarata
AAAATTATTTATAAACGTAAAAGTTTCCAGAGTATCATTTAGAGCAAAACGCAAATTCTATATACCACTAACAGATTGTGAATTAATCAGTACGTTTGTTCCATTACGTTATAACTTTTACTCTTATAAATAATATTCAACCAGTCAATTTATAAAAACAGCTCGAAGACTTTTGCTGACTTCACTACTTTCTGGTATTTATTTTGACAAGAGGATAGTACTTTCAATCAGATACATGTATATGTATATTTCATCATTTCAAACAGTATTTTTTAATGATTCAAACTCTGTATAGAATAGTATTTCAGTTAATTTAAGTATCTTGCGTAGAATTTTCTCTTTCACGGAAAATTGTTAATCTATTTTATAAATAAATGATCATTGACAATGCATTAAACATTATTATTATGCATTAGATATTATTTAAATATGTCACTACTCTACCGAACGTATAAATGTGATCAGGTCAATACGATTCGCTATATTAATTATTCAGACCGTTCGATGTTGGAAATTATATGAAATATAATAACTGCATAGACGACATCGCGACGCGTGACCGTGAATTTTATTTCCCCAGATGTTATCAACGCAACGGAGTGGAATAAATGCGTGAGCGCACGTGAACGCATAAAGTTAAATTAACAGCGCACAAGGCATGTTAGCCGTGTGTAGGTGTGACACGCTCGTAGATCAAAGCTGAATCGATGCGTGGAGAGCAAATAGACGGGACATTAACGGGCTTTCACTGTTCAAATCGTACCGTGACACGTGTCTGCCGTTAGCACCTTCGCTCAAACTGTCATCTTGCGATGTCCTCTGATCTAATTCATCAACTTCCTCAAGATTGGTTAATGTAGTTTCTTAAATACCTTGTCTAAAATTTGCCTTATTAAAGAAGTTTACAATAAAACTTGAAGAATCGTGCAAGAATGAAAATTACCTACAATGTATAGTGGTTGCTTTAAATAAAATATAACAGAACAGACAAGTACGACCCGAATCATAATATAAAATATTGTTTCCCAATCTTTTTGGGTCAACGACATGTTTTGAGTTTATCAAGATTTCTGTCATAGAGTATAGACACTAGTATTAAAAGGATGGAAGATAAATGAAATTGTAAGACAGAGGCTATTAAAATCTGAAAAACAATTTAATATTTTCGTGAGGTACGAGTTGGGAAACACTAACAATAAGTAAAGCATGAAACAGTTTTAACCCATCATACCTAGTGTTGCAAGTCACAGGATAATAAATCATGCGATTATTAGAATAAGACAGACAGCAATGTTGCAACTAATTCAAGAAATATTATCACTTCGCATTCGCAGAACAGCGTTAATAATAATATAGTGTAGTGTAGTATGTGGTAATGCATGGCTTACGGCTTGAAAAGGTTCGGCCCCGTTCGAAACGCAACTTGATGCAATTACTTGTTCAGTCGAAATTTTTAAACTTGTTAGCGACAGCCGCGCTGCGCCGTTGACCAGTTATAAGAGACGCCCTTTCGCGTTCCCCTGGCCTGTACGCATTGACATCGAATACGCACGTTTCTCAACTGCAATATTGTATATACTTCTTAAATGATGTATCCTTCAAAGAGTTTTAGAAATGAAATGATAATCTTCGATAGGTATTTATGTATGCGAAAAAATATATTAGTGGACGAAGAAATTAGTGGTATATTTCTCTGATAAACCGTTCAGCATTTTTTGTAAATTTGATTTATTGGCATCGAACCTCGATTTCAGGATTGAATAATAATTGGTTGTTTTGTAAATACTTTTGTAACTGATTACGGAAAGTACTCATGACAATCATAATCGTTAATCAATTATTCGTTAGTGTAATGATTCCATTTAGTAATCTGTAATCACTAATCGGCAATCTGTAATTGTAAAATACTAAATTAATAATTTTATCTATATATACATACTTCATACAGATTTTCTAAAAACTGTTCGTTATTACTATAACTATTATAGTACCCTGTACGTGATTAGTAATTTCTGAATTAATACTTGATTACTTATGTTTTGATTACTAAAGTTATTTATTAATCATGATTACTAGATTACTTATTAATCGTAATTATAAATCATAAGCATGACTCTACGTTAATTATAATTGTTAATCGGAAGCCCTATTACTTTTTGCTCAACTCTGTTGATGTTTTTGCTCAATTTGTATGTATTATCAAAATTCGTCAACAAGAACGAAAAAGAGTGGTGTACAAAAGATGAAATGGAAGCAGAAAGAGACAGAAAGTATTGAATGTTTCAAAGTGTAATATCTCGCGCGAGAATCGAAGCTCTGTACTGCAGATTACGAATAGCGGCGCTATTTCAATTTACCAATGACCACCGACACCTTTCCTCGACGCTTCCGATGCTACGAGGTACTTGTGGCTTTCGGATCGGTTCACGATAAAGCAATACGATGTCTGAACGATCTGTACTTTGAAGAGTACCTACTTCGTTAAATAGCATTTTTCCTTAACTGATACTCCCTCTGTTCCGTAATAAGAATAGCAAGTGAATATTTAAGCGAGAATATTGATTGGCAACTGTAGCTGTAAGTTATATTGTAGCGCAAAATTGCGTAGCCTTCAATCAAAATCAATGTTTCATGACATCCATCATTTGTTTTGGCACATCTTCCAATTTTTAGGTTAACCTAATTATTACGAATTATAACTATTTTTCTAATTTCATTTGCTGATCGAAATTGATTGTTTTATTTCATTTGAATATCAACTCATTGTAAAAGTAAGATGAAAAGAGAGTTTTCAAAGTAAGATCGGATGACGATTGTTCAGTTGCATAAAAAAAAAACGATATACAGGGAAAGCAAATTTTCGCAGCGAAGGGATCCTACCTACTTGCAAGTTTAAAATGCAATAACGAAATTATTGAAAAATCTAAGAACTATCTGAACACTCAAAATAAAAATTAGGAGTAATATTTTTAGTTCATTGTTTAATTTAATGTAGTTTGCCTTCTATATTTATGTCCTTTTGCTACTATTATTATGAGACAAATTAAATTCATCAACTGCTACTATTAATATGGGACAGGAGAAGTACTAAACTTGATGTTTCCAGCAAAGAAAAATTGTTTTTTGTTAATAATTGCATTTTGACCAAACATGCATGTAGATAACTATTACCATAGGTATGTACCTGTTCAGTACGTCGCAGTCTGTACAGTCGCTGATATTCATCTTTTTCAAAATGAAATAATATTTTTAATATTTGACTGAGCAACTTATGTCCTTTGAAATTTAGAAGACTCGATTTAGTAGGTAATATGTAAAGGAATATCGATCGGAATCGTAAGGAAACAAATAAAGGACACGATTTAATATTTTCTTATTCAGGTCTTTATAATAAAAATCTGGAACATGCTATTGGTAGATGTAAATTATATAAACGTATTCATAAAAATCGTCTAATGCTGCTATGGTGCTACAATCAATATAAAATAATAAAAACTGTGGTCTTTGACGACTTTCAGTCTAGATATAAATGAATTAAGACACTAGAAATTGAGTATAATTCATTTCGGATACGTGTTCGTATTCCAAAGCACTCGTATATCGAAACGAATTTCCACATAAGAAATAATAGAAACACATGTGGTTCGTTCTACAACCCAAACATGTTTATTGAAAAAATTTTAAATATAAGA
>NW_017155845.1:15927-16137 GCF_001652005.2 Ceratina calcarata
ATGAAATACTCTTTTCAATTAAACGGTTTATAATAATATATTTTCATATTTTATTAACCTACATCCTGTTAACTGTCTTTCGAAATATCATAGCCAAACAATGGCCAATACATATATCCATCACCTTAATCCTGGTAGTACAGCTCATTGAAGACTTTATGCGTCACCTGAATTTTGCAGATCAGATTAAAGAAAATTAAGCTTGATCTA
>NW_017155845.1:16836-28954 GCF_001652005.2 Ceratina calcarata
GAGCAGGAGGTGGGTTTGTGTAGGACATTCACTATTACAAACGGAATCACTGCTATCTATTGACTCATTGGAATCTTTTTTTTTATGCTTTTTGAAATTTTTCGTAAAATGTGGGATTGCATTCATTGCCAGAATACAGATTTATCGCTTTCATTGCTACAACCTTATTCGTGTGGTGTTTCTCTAAAAAATTTTACACTGTTTCTCATATTTTACACATCTTTTTAATCTTGTTTGAAATAAGGGATTCCTCAGTCATTTTCTTCTTCTCCAAAATCCCGCAGCGAAAGAAAAAAATAGAGACATCATTTTTGTTCCTCATCATAGGACATTCAGCAGATAAAATTCATAGGTATTATCCTTATTGAAGAATATCGCTCATTTATCAAGTTAAACGTATTACATTTTTGAATATTCATAGACTATATTGCTGATAATTCAAGTTTTTACTATATCATAAATTGAAGGATTTTTACATGATTCAATGCGTCTAATATTTTTTACGTTTTCACCGATTTTTATGAAGTTTTGTACATGTATACAAACTCACATGCATCTTCAAAAGATATGTTCTAAATTTCTATTAGACCTTAGAATTAAGAATTCATAAATCGTGGCTTTAATTTGTTACTTTTTGACTCCGACCAATAGCAACTTTTTTTACACATTATTTAATAAACTACGTTTTCTGGTATCTTAATACTTTGACTGCCAAATGAAATACTCTTTTCAATTAAACGGTTTATAATAATATATTTTCATATTTTATTAACCTACATCCTGTTAACTGTCTTTCGAAATATCATAGCCAAACAATGGCCAATACATATATCCATCACCTTAATCCTGGTAGTACAGCTCATTGAAGACTTTATGCGTCACCTGAATTTTGCAGATCAGATTAAAGAAAATTAAGCTTGATCTAATACTAAAAAAGTTATTCTGTTTTGAAATGTGTTCCCCTATTATTGGAAGCCACTGTATGTTCCTAACTTAATATAGTATAAATAATAAGATTTAGTATTCATACAGAGATTTTAAAAATGATCCCGAAGCTGTGGTTCGTCGGAAGGAAAGAAATATTGTCGCCTGTGTAAAAAATAAAGTAAGATAAATGTAAACTTTGTCACGATTCTCGCGGCTCTGAGTGGTATCCGCTTATTCAATGATAGCAGTGGAAGAAAGTTTTCAACGAAGCCGGAATTAACTTCCTTAAAACGAAGGCCTGCTGCTTTCTTCGCCGCAACTGTCTCATTTAAGTCATAAAAGTTCATAATGAATCTAAATTCGCCGTCTCTTAACCTCTCGACCGCGGCCAAGTGAATTATCCTCTTTTCAAATGACGGTTTAGTCCCACTTAGCCGACAGGAAAGCGTGCCATCGTCTGAACTTTTCTTTTCTCACCTGCGCAGTGCAGTGACGATTTTACAACCCAAGGAAGCTCGATTCAATTTCAAAGTAGTTTTTCATAAGATATTTAACTTTACGCAAAAGTAAGAAAGCTAATCTGAATACCATAAGATATCACCCATTATTTCGTGGCTGAGATAAGGTAAGATACGGAAAATCCGGGCACAATTACATGTACTACTCTCACCACTTTTTTCTGCTTACGTATTTTCGATTGTTCTCTGTTCTTGTAATGTCGACCAAATAGTCTCAACTGAAAACCATGTTTATTTAGAAAGATAAGTTTCATCAAATTAATTGAACCGATTGATGTTTCAGAAAGTAGAAATTACTTCAATTTCAACCATCAATTTTTGAGCATAACTGTACTTTCTTATTTGAATTGGAATAGCTCTCATTTCCTGAAAGATCAAAATTTAGAAACTAAGGCTACAACAAAAATTCATTTTTAATGTACTATGTAGATTAACTGAGAAAGTACGATAATAATAGAAAAGTTTGTAACCGTAAAAATTTCCCGCTTGTACCGGTTACATATGCCCTCACGGGAGAACCTTCGAGAAGGCCCGCGGACACTACGCACGCACGGATCCCGTCGGGTTACGTAATCGAAGGATTGACGATCGATCGCGTAATCGACGGATCACTTCCAGTCCGGATACCATACTAATAACTTCGAGCGTGAATATTGTAAAGAGAACTCATAATCTGAATACTGTAAGAATAACTTCGCGTCCAAATACCGACAGTATTATTCCTAGTCCGGAACTTGTAAAGATAATTTCGAATCCGTACATTAATAATATTTCCGAGAGGCAAAGATTGTATGAATATGTGTATGGTCACAGTGTGTATAATTATAACTCCTGAAGGAAGTCCAGGAGCTAGCGCACGAGAAAGGGATCTCGTACGGATACGCCGACAATCCGTGAGTCCTACTGCATTGATAACAATTGTAATGGCGAGTACCGATCTATCGCTCTTATTTTTGTCAAATCAACCATCAGTCTGGCGTAGATTAAGTTCGGTGTTTCGTCTGTGATCAATCCCGCTTCTAGTCCGATAAAGCAACCGTCATTATTGTATGACTGTTTATCATAATCTCGTAAAATATATATTGATATCCGTTATTCAATTTATACCAAAGAATAAATTTCTTATTTCCCTATCAATCCTCTCTAGGAGACACGAACTCCTCCCTCAACGAATACTCTTTCAAAGAGTTCAAAAGATATTTCAATTTAAACAATTCTAAAATTCGTACTAACATTAGCGTTTATTCATAAAAATATTTCAACATAACGAACATTTGCATCACAGCATTTTCGAATTCGATGACGTAAGAACTGACGTACGTTATTTGATGTATTGGCCGATATTTTGCAATATTAAATGATAATACGCTGTTTCATATCTAAAATCAGTACGAATTTTATAATTATTTAAATTGAAATATCTTCTGAATTACCAGTTTTTTGACATACGTAGGTCAAAACATTTTTATAAAGAATATCTAGCTGCATCGTTTAATGTATAAAAAAAGTACCCCATCCTACTTGAAAAAACAAAGGTGAATTACATATCTCTGAAGCGACTCCATCTAGCAACAAAAGATTAACCATGGCTCACATTGCATTTTACCGAAGGAAATTGTTATTCAAAAATACCTCCAGAATCACCCCTTTTTGATTCTAACATCCTGTATACATTGTAACCGTACAAATTTCCCGCTTGTACCGATTACATATGTCCTCACGGGAATACCTTCGAAAAGACCCGAGGACCTTACGCACGCGCGGATTCCGTCGGATTACGTAACCGACAGATCACTTCGAACGTGTATACCGAATAAGTAACCTCTAGTCCGGATAGCAGACAAATAATGTTCCTGACGCTTTTGTAAGGCACGAGTTGGAGATGGCAGACTTCGGCAGGTGGGCGATCGACCCCGCGACTTATCGCTGGGGTCGATCGCCCACCTGCTCCTGGGTCGAATACGACCGTTAAAAGCGAGGGGAGATAGGGACTAATCGTGTTCCTAGGCTCGGGCGCCGCTGAGTGCGTCACCTGGGAAGGAATCACTAGTCAATGGCGGCGCGTCGTGTATATATGTATATTGGTATCAGTTATTCAATTTATACTAAAGAGTAAATTCCTGATTTCCCATCAATCCCGAGTCCTCCTCTCTAGGAGACACGAACTCCTCCCTCGACGAATATTCGCTCGCAGCGGTTATAACATGTATGGAATGTACAATATATGTATGTTAAGATACATACATTTCGTAATGAAGAAGAGTTTTTACAGAAATTAAAATTTTTTATTTTACCCTTTCTTTAACGACTTCAAACTTCAAACGTACGTAACCCGTTAAGTGTCCGCAGTCCACTCAATTTGTCCTTTTGCGGACGTATAAGTGAATCGAGCACAGCTCATTATTTCGAGTTCTGTCAGAGAGAAACTCCATCAGGATTCAATCTGAATCGTTTTATCCACACTTGACACCGAGTTCTCTCGTACAAGCGAGGTTATTCTATGCAATGAACGTTCGAGTATAAATTCTGCCACATGATCCCCCCCCCCTTGAAAAATTGAATTCACTTTGATCTCTCTTTGTAAATGCTAACAAAGGAAGCTTTCAGCTAACGCTCTGCACAATGGAAAGTTTTGACATCCTCGAATCTGACGGATCATGATTTTCCAATTCGATCTTGCCGCATCTAACGCAATAACAACAATTTGGAAAATTCTTGTCAAGAACGGGATAAACGAATTCCTCGGCTATTTGACTATTATTTCCGAAAAAAGATCTCCGTAAAATGTTTTATCGAATATTTGATAAGTTTGATAATTGCCGCGTATGAACGTTCAAAAGGGCAGGGGAGGGGGGATCATAGACACATTTTGCAGTATCACTGATCTGATGACTCCCACCAAGCAGGCTTATATTTTATTTACCGGTCCATTACGCCGCGCTGCATTGCGAGCATGACTCCCGGAAAATTGTCGAATGCCGAGGAAAAAAAGAAAATGCGCAGCGTACAGCAAACATGCGAAACGTACACGTCAATGTCGGACAGCTCTTTAAATCGAATTAAACGATAAAATTGCTCTTTACGCCCGTGCCCCTGTCAACTGATATTGTTAATTACTTGTTTGTCACAATGTCGGTCACTAAACAGTCGAGTCGACAAATAGCACGTGACATCCACCGTAATTCTAAACTAAACATACATACGCGCACAGGATCAGCGAGGGAAAAAAAAATAAGTCCCGAGCTTTATCGTAATCACGCTTGGTGATGGACGGAAAATTGGCGAATGAAATCGCCAATCGAGCTTGTCACAATTTTGCGCAACGTTATTTTTAATTAAAAAATACGCTAAAATCGTAATGGATTACCTTTAAAAGGTACTCAGGAATTGTTTCAACATAGTAGGATAAATGAAATTGGAAACATGTTTTCTGTAGCTCGGTAAATGAAAAGAATGTGTAAATACTGTTCATATGTGTTACTCACCAAAATGTGTATATATAGCATCAAACATTTTACTCTTAATTTGTTACCCCTTATTTCCATAGCTCTTCAACTAGAGATGCATCGGGAAGATTGCATAACCATCAAGCGTCTCGATAGATAGGAATTTAGATACTTCATTGACAACTTAAGAAGACCTCAAAGCCAGGTGCGAGGATAATAGAATCAGCAGTGTGTATAATTACTACTTTGATTGTCTTATAACCGCACGCAGCCCGATGATAAATTTTTCTTTTCAGTTTGAGGCTCATCCCTTGGAGAGAGAGGACAAGCTGAATTTTTAACAGCACCCTTATCCGACCGGATTTCCAGTCGGTCGCACTGCCATTCCACTGGTAAAATACTTCCATCTCTGATGATTCGCCGATCGATGAACGATTCGGCGCTTTGGTATTTGTTACGCGGTGAGAATTCGATAAAAATTCCGGAAGCGGTCGTCCATTCAATTCTCTTGTTTCTCGTTACACGACGACGCAATGCACCGTTCTCTGTACGTTTTTCTCGAACGCTATGCTTTTCAATTTTTGCGGCCAGCTATTTATTCTCTTCTTTCACGTCGATTTTTTTCGTGTTAGCAGATGACTTCAGTGTATTTTCCTGAGCAACTTTTGGATAGGTCGTGGAAATAATACTGTATCTTATTTTTCTTGTATTTATGGCTATACTCTTATATACTGGGTCTCCCAGAAAAAGTGTTAGAGCCGAAAAGGGGTGATTCTGGAGGTCTTTCTGAACAATAATTTCCTTCGGTAACATGCAAAGTGAGCCATGGTTTTTGAATTGTTAACAAAAAACATTGACCATTGAAAGTACGCGTAGGGCCCGCGCCCAGCTACGGGCAGGTTTGCTCGGATCGTGACGCTCGGCTGTTGCTTAGCGCGGGCCCTACACGCGCTCTTATTGGTCAGTGTTTTTCATTAATAATTTAAAAACCATGCCTCACTTTGCATTTTGGCAAAGGGAATTGTTTTCAGAAACCCTTATAGAATCACTTCTCTTCAGCTTTAACACTTTTTCTGGAACATCCTGTATACTTGTGTCCGTCTATTGCTGCAACATGGCAAATGAATCGATGCGAATCGGGCTTTGTGCATTTTAAGTAAAAGAATCAGAGACTATGATACCAGCAACGTTATCGGAACTGATTAATAAAATATTCCTAATTAATTACAAACGAATATATATAGTAACTTGCGGTTACTCTGCAAAGAAACATTAAGTTAAAAAGATTTTAACTGCAGCTTGATTGCTAAACCTCCATTAAAAACCATTTCTTTTTTAAATCTTTCATACTTTTCTCATCGAAATGATTTTACAGTTTTCCTTAATCGGAAATTCCGCATTTTCTCTGTTTTCAACTTCTTCAGGTCAACGATCGTTTCTCGTGCCTCTTCAAAACAAGTTTCCAGCATAACAGTATTATTAACTGCAGGTCTCCTATGATAATAATTTTCAACTTAAAATACAGTTTTTCTAACCACCGACTTCTTAGCTTTTTTTCTCATGTAGGGTCTGCAAAATTATCGGTTGAAATTATTTCTAATTTATCAAAATTTTTATGGTCGTTTTATCAACGTTTTTTGCATCTCTGGTTATTAAAATTTTCATATCTGTTTATTCAATTTCGTTCTCTTCTATATTCCGCGCTTCTTTCTTTACTGTGTGAACATTCAATATGAAACTGAAAAACTTGAAGAAAATGCTACTAATTTTTTCTAGAATCTGTTACTTGCGCGCCTCAGATGGGCTGTGCACATTTAAATCAGTGAATAATAAGAAAGTGAATAATTTTACAATTCAAAATAAATAATAATTTTCTTTAAATTATATCGGATATTTTAATATTCAAAAGTTACTTCAAATTACTTTAGCAGATAAAAATATTGCTATTATAGCAAGTCCATTCACTATAAAAATCGTGATCTTGATCGTGATTGAGTATAATCAAAGGTTGTGATCTTAACTCTGTGATCACCGTGAAAAATCACGGTTAGTGATTTTGAATACAATCTCTAAAATGCAATAGCACATTTTATTAGGCAATTGCTATTGGATTTATTAATTTCAAGTGAGGATGATTTCATTTCTACTGCGACAGCATTCATATTCCTCTGTGTGTATCAATCAGTTTCATATAATAATTATTGATTACGCAGACACCCGCGTCCCGATTGCCATTAATTCGACGTTCTAAATGCGCAGCGATTCCCACTCAACGAAGTTATTTGTTATCGAATCAGAAATTGAAATGTGAAATAAAAAGATCAAAATATCTATGACATTTTGAACTATGTTATTTTTACATATTTTATATCTCAGGCTTGTGTTACCATTTCTATAAAATGAATTTCCATTCCTGTTATAAATAATCATTGCACGTGTATTTATGCTAAGTTCGTCAAAACAGTAACAGATCAAGAAATGAAAATATGAATCGCCCTGAAATTCTAGAAAGGAACATGAATTTCAAAATTTCAGTAGTTCGTTTCTCACCAATGGAATTAGAAAAAAGTTGCAGAAGCTGGAAATTGGAGAACAAGAACCGAAACGAATCACGCCGGTTTTGTCTGGAGAAATGCCGGGACGGCGCCAGTTCTCAGATATTAAAAAGAGACCGTGCGACGTTGGCTGGCTTTTCGAACGCTCGATTCTGCCGGAATTTATGCGCGACCTCCTGCTCTATTTCTCTCCTTTTACCCTCTGATACTCATACTCCTTTGGCCTCTTGGTGAACCCATCATGGGTGCCATGTAGCAGCTTGTATCTATGATTATTGTGTTTCTGTCGGGCACGGGTTTCGAGACATTTCCTCCTCTTCTGTTTATTCTTGTTTCCCTGTTTCCCCAAAACATCTACGCAGCTTCCCATTCGTGTCTTGACGACCCAGCGTCTAGCATAGATTCGATCGTACGACCGTTCTTCTTGAAACTATTACTGGATATCTTGAAGTAGAGTATCCTGCAGACAGCAGAAGTGCTTTTGGATTCTAAAGGTTTCCTTTCACGCTAAGTATAGGACAGAAGTTCTATGTTTGGGATACTTAAGCAAGTGTTTGTGTGAGTGTTAGATAGAAGTTAAGCGAAAGTTAAGGGTGGACGAAGTCTGCGATGGAGTCAAGGTTCCATTTAAGTTAGTCAGGTGTTCAGTTCAGTTCGGGTCTCGATTAGACAAAAATTATTCTGTAAATAGTTAAGCTTGAATTACATGGTAATTAAATCTAACTTGAATGAACATTAGGACGAATTCATTGCCTGAAGGGAAATCCTCAAATATTACAAGCCTGAACACATTTTTTGCATTTTATCTATTACGTCAAATTTTAAGAACTTGTCAGATTATTATTTTCTTTTCAACAGTATTTCTTTTTTATTTATGTTGTAAACAAAACTAGAAAAAACTACATTTTTATTGAACATTGTATGGACTAACTTATTGTTTAGTCAATAGGTTCGTTTTGTTTCCTCTGTCTACAACACTCAGGATTCCCGACTGAAGTGCTCACACTGTTTTCTCTAATACCGTTCCTAGCATACTAACAGGTCAGTGATGTTTCTTTCGAAAATACTACCGGTCTGAAAAAAATGTATTCCTTGTTTTCGACTAGATTGTATGTGAGAAATCATCCCCTTGCAGGATTTACCACGATTTCGCAAACACGCTATATAGACCATGTTGTGATGTGTTGTGAGTTCAAATTGTATTACTTAAAGGACATGTACATATGTAAATATTTAAATGACCGATCATTTGTGTGTTCACATTTTTAAACGTCTTCTAAGGGCTGAGACACTACCTATTCTTTTGATTGAGTTACATAAGACAATTGGAATGTGCCCGGGCGTCAGAGACCGTAAGATAGAAGAGTAGCGTCCAAATTCGAAGAAGCGAGTATCTTTATACTCGTGATCCCGAGAGTCTAGGACCGGACACAGTTCAGTTTTTGATCGTTCTGCGCATCTCAATGCTTTACCGTGTATACTGAACCGTATGGAGGCCGTGTGGAACAGCTGCAATCCCTACCACCTTCCAACCTGCGTGAAACCTCTCGGGACTACGAGTATGTGGCCAAGACCTGAACGAGAGGACAGGTGGGGACAGGTTAAGTAGTATAAGCGTATTATGGTACGTCGAGTTACTATGACTACTGTACGAGATGCAGATCGCTATTAGAGTAGAGAAAAATGAGTTGGCCATGCGTGTTCTAGGTGAATCCTTATCCATTTTTTATGCTCTCTGTCTGTATTTGTTTTATCTTGTAGTAAATTTCGCTATGTTATTCGCTATGTTAAAATGAATCATGTTCTGACAAATAATGGTGTTAACACTCTCACGAGTGTTAGCGAGTGGGTGGCCAAGGGAAAGTAACGATACACCGTGAGTGTTCAAAATTGGTTTATTAATTTCTCTTTCGACGGCTGGTAGCGACGCGTTCAGACGGTTTGCTCGAACTGACTCAAGAGAGCTGTCTCGTGATCTGAATCAAGAAGCTTCACCAGAGAACTATTAGACTGAACTATCCTGCGTTCCCCAAACGCATCCGCTATTTATTTGGGTCCTAAGACCCGCCTCCTCCCTCGCTATTGATCGACGCCGTCGATCGCCGGGAACCGCATTTTCCCTTTCTATACTCCACCCCGAGGAAATGTCCAATCCCTCGGTCGATAACCGCCCTTTGCTCGAACTCCCACGCCTAGGCGGAGTCTAAACACTTAGGCCCTAAACATCGCGCAGTCCGCGGCCCGAATTGGACCCCCTGGGCCTCTGCCACCGCGGGCCCCACGCTGTCAGCAGCCATGTGTTCAGACTCAGTCCTCGAACCCGAGTCGATGCTATTTTCTTTCCAGGAAGAGGCCATAAATCGACTTCGATAAGTCGACAGTTATCGAGTCCAGGTTTTTCCTAAAACAGTTCTCTTATCCCGCATTCCAAACGCTCGCTACCCAGCCGAGTCCGTTGACAAGCTCAGCGCGTTCCCGCATTTACCCAAGCTTCGCTTGTGACGTGGGGAAAACTCCTCTTGAGAAAACCCACGCCAGGAACGGCCGTTACAATAATAAATAAATCTATCCGCGCGTCGTCGACCAAATATATTTACGAGCAAAAACGGATACCGACTTAAGACTAGACACGCACAATACGACCGATACTTGGGATACGTGAGCTACGTGAGCCAGTCCCTCCCGGAAACGCAAGCGAGCCCCTGCCGACGCAATTTCCTGCCAGATGTCAAGTGCCTGGCGCACACAACAAATTCGCTAAGGACCCACAGGGTCCGGCGACAATCCATACGCAGTCATAAAAAAGGCTAACCGGCCCAAGACTGCAGGCTCAAACTACAGGCGTTGTCTATTAGTTCGTTTCCTGCTCGACCCAACGATTGACATAAGCCATGAACCCTACTTCAATTTTCCACGGGCGTTTGCGTTCGGGAGGTCTGCCAAATAATTTATTGCATAACGGCCAAAAACTACGTGCATTGACGGTCCCCGGAATTGCAATAGAGTCTACTCTCTCTGAAGTGCTCTCCTTCCAGACGACACGCCTCCACAGGGCAACTGGGTCGCAGAGGAAGCTCCTCGGTCTTCCTCTGTCCCGAACTCGTCGTTTCATCAACCGTCATCGGTTGGAGACGAGGAACACGGCCCCGACGATCCCAAATTCGAACCGTCGTGCACGGAGCCTACGCAGCGGTGTCTAAACCGGCTACGTTGAGACGCTCGCCTTTAGAAGTCGCAATTCCCGTCCATACACTCAAGTTCACGTCGGTAACAAATGGTTATCTTTATTGTTTCTGGTTTAAGCGTCCGATTTTAGCAAACATGCATTATACACCCAGAAATAGAAAGGGATCCTCCATGGTTTCTCTTTCGGCGAACGTCTCCTCACCTCCGTTCACACTCCAATTGTCTTATACAGCTCAATGACCGTTTTACGTTTCATTACCAACTAATGTTCGATTTCGTAGCAGTCTTTTGCTTTTTAGCACTCTGGAAGCCTAATCAGTGCAAAATAATTATAGTTGTTTACAAACTATATAAATTAGCATTGCCAAAAATGAATAAGTTCAAAAAGTGTTATTACTCTAAAGAATTTTAGAATAAAACGAAGAATTAACCATTGTTATTTCATAATTGATACGTAGGCGTTCTTCGATTCACTGATTACGAATCTGCGATCGGATCTTCAAAACTCAGTGACTGAAAAAATCGTTAAACACTTGACCCTTCATTTACACGGTATTGTTTTACACGATTTTATAGTTGCGCGGTTTCCATTAACACGATTTATTGAGAGCTGCAGAATTTTTTTAAAACGCTTTATTCACAGTTATTCGAGTTAAAAAATCGGTCAGGTGAACCAGTATTAAATGTGGTTTCGATTTGTTAAAATTCTATTTCTACTCGTGTATATTATATTTACAAGTATAGCCAGTTGTTATTATGTTTGTTGGAAATGGGTTTAAGAAATAAATATTCGGGTTTAAATCTTTAACTGAATCAACTCTTATTGAATCTGTGCTTTTAGAAGTGACACGTTCACGAATGGACTGGTTATAGAGAACAAACTAGAATTAAACAAAACACACAGAGTCAAAAATCCAAAACGTCTATGATCAAGCTCTTCTTTATTTCTTCTAGAATGTGTATGATGCTCTATCGCTTTTTTATATACAGTGTGAGCTGAACAAATGTAAGAAGAGATTCATTTTCTAATTCATTTTTCATTGAAAAACTAACAATCAGTTTTTTATAAAATTTCCATTATCTGCGTCCTGTCGGTATTGCTAGTATTCTTACTGTCGATTTGTACTACAAACTAGTTTCACTCGTTTTTTAATCATGTCAAGACACGAGAATTAATTAAAAGAAAAGAAGAAAATTAATTTCTTTGGGAACGAAAATAGAAATTGTAAATCTCTTGGCAACTGGCAAGGTATGTTTGATCCTCCTATGATGGTAAACTTTTGGTTTAAACGCAGCAACAATAAAAAACATACAAAAAGAGAATCTTTCTCCACACTTTTCTTTTACATGGTACATAGAACGAAGGACAAGTGTACATCAATTCCCATAAAAAATGATGAACAGAAAAATTCGTCCGTCAAAGAGTTAATTATACATGCATATAAATATGTAATGAATCATGTACATATGTATATCTACAATGACG
>NW_017155845.1:30567-32562 GCF_001652005.2 Ceratina calcarata
CAATAGAAACAGTTAGAATCATCAATAAATCATAGGTAAATCTCTTTTATCCTTACTTTGTAATTAGAAACATGTAAATTGATATAAATGCCAGACTAAACATTAAAAAACTGGTGCATAGATTTATTACTTTCGTCTGGTTTTGTCCCCTTAGGGAAAATTAACACAACCAAAAACGAGTCGAGAATCATTGTCCCAAGTTGTACATTCAAACCCAATCACCGAAAACACAGCGTTTCACACGGAATTAAATCGCAACCCATACGAGTACGAGAAAGGGAGAAGAAAGGGATAGAAAAGAGGTAACACGGGCGGAAACGAAAACGAATCGCGAGAAATCAATCGACTATTACGCAGACCAGATAGCCAGCGGCCCGTATTCCACGTTGCTGTTTATTGAACATTCCGATTGCCATGTACCAACGTTTATTCGCAAATACTCCGCGTCGAAATCGAATCAATGTGCGCGATTCGGTACATTGCGCGTCGCCGCAGCAGTCGGGCGCACGAAAAACCGTCGACTAAACACGTTTCTTCCTCGATTTTCCAACCTGGCGTACCGGCTACAGGAATGAAACCACGATAACGAAGTTTCGATTTAGCCACAGATATATCGTCAGTTTCTTCTGCATTGCTATACGTAACTTTTGTTAATTGCAAACGTGTAACTCGTTTTCGTTCAATCGCCTCCATGTTACTTTCCCGCTTCTTTTATTCCCTGTTTTAATTCACCATCGATGTCGATATCGACATCTACGTTCCTATCCTTCATCGTTATTTCCTTTCCGTAACACGCGATACAGGCGCGTGACTCGTCAGCGAGAAATACGCGAGTACTTAGAAGAGTAACGTGGGTACGACACTGAAGATAATAACAAGGGGGGGCGCGAAAATTCCTGCTCGCGATAATTATCGCGAGCTCTACGCTTACTCTGATTAAAAGAGACCCTCGGTTTCTTTGAAACTACCCCAACCACGAGCTTGTTAATTTCCAGTGAATTCTATACCGAATTCCGCCGTCTGCTCTATTATTACGATCCACGCGTTCGAGACTGTAACTGTAAATAAACGTTGAACGTGGGGCGTCTGCTCGGCTCGGTAGAGTAACGAGTCTCGATACGAGTCGAATGGTTGCTATTAAAATTCGCTGGATGAAAAAAAATATCGATCGGAGCGGGATCGTTTGTTGTCGCATCGCATCAGTTTATCCACTACGGTGAATATGCTCGATATTCACGATTCTTCGACTTGGCATTACTCAAGTACTAAGAAACTGTCGATTATACGTTCTGGGGGGAAAAGGAAATCTTCGTCTTAGATTAACACGTTAAGCGCCGTATCAGTCACCGGTTACTGATAGTATACTTTTCGTTCAGGGTTCTTCAGTCACTATTGACGATATACGATTTAAAAAAGTACATTCTCCTATTAATAGAATCTAAATAATGTTGAGATCATAAAAGAATGTACCTAAATATTACTTGTAACCAAAAAAAATTTTAATGAACACTATGTAAGTGAGATTTTATTGAGCGATGAGTAACGAAGAAAGAGCGACATCTCGATGGACGAACGAAGGAGTAGAAGGGCAGTACGTTACGAGAGAGAGAGAGAGAGCAATGGTGCACAGCATGAGTGTAATAACAAAACGATTTTACTATACGTCATCTGTAAAACTTAAATATATTTGTTGAACACGTTGTAGCCGGCGTAACCCACCAATGAGTCATGCTTGATTGTTCCGTCGGGTGGCATGCATCACCGATGGGTCACGCTCAGGGATGGGATAATTTTTCCCTCGGCCGGAAAGTGGGGATGATGCGACCATGGTGGGGACTGGTACTTGACGGGGGTATGCTAGGCATAGTCAGCGAAGACGCATGAGGAGAATAGTAGTGGGGATCGAAATACGGGCGAAAAAGAAGGGAAGCGAGCCGTGGGGGAAAAATTATCCCATCCTTGGTCACGCTTGTTACGTAGTACAAAATGTTATTA
>NW_017155845.1:33862-39470 GCF_001652005.2 Ceratina calcarata
CAATATTTCAATGTGCTTGAAAACCATAAAACAATCTAATATTTCTGTCTACTTGGGAAGTCAATCTGTCTCCACATCGATTTTTTGTTATTTATAATGAATGATTATATAATTTATAATAAATGATAACAAAGGCTTCCCTGCTAATGATTTGACAATCCATAATCTTGAGTTGCATCCTCTTAATAATTGTTTGTCGGTCCACTCAGATCTATCCTGATAAACCTAAAAAAGAAGAATAATCGATGGCAATGTAGCTTGGTATTTTAATGCAAAAGAGTAAGTACATAATTTTTTATTCTCTTGCTTTATTATGTAATACTAAATGCTTTTGACCATGCAATAAATTGGTTAATAGAACGTTTCCATTAATTCTTTACAGAATGATCGAATTAATTAATTGTTGCAATATTGAATTGGGGTTTGAATATGAAAAGGAAATGGGCATATTACGCTAAACGTTTGTTAGGACGAACTACAGACTATCTCTGTTTTTTACGATTGTCATTTATGGGTAGCGAAAGAGTAACGATATCTCTTGTGCAACTCATGTAGCAGGAGACGAGTTAATGCGCTTGTCTATGATAGAGGAGGGATCCTGCATTCAAATCCTTTCGGAGCAGCTTTATCTCCGTTCGTCCACGTATTATACATTCCCGGCCTCGGCCTATCGCGCATTTGCAAGACTCCATAAATTGCGATTTCTAATTAAAAGCGATTTGCGATTAAAAGAACTAATTAAACCTTCCTGGTGTTAAACTTATTAAGTCTCCAAAATATGAAACGTAATTCCTATTGCGTTGGAAAATAATTCATTTATTCATTCTCTTGTGAAAAAGTTGTCATCTATAGCAATTTTACACGTATCTATCTCAAGTCGTATAATAATTATTTTTCGGTTTTCAATCAAACTGGCGGTTGACAAAAATAGGTTGTATAAACTGAGAATAAGCAGCAAAAGAGGATGAGTGCTCGCAGAAGCGAGCGCGCGAGTCGCGAATACTTGCAGGGTTAGAGTAAACCCGGTAAACGCTCGACGCCGGATCTTATCCAACTTCGCATTCATTACGAGGGAAACAAGGACGGAGCCTGACGATTGCTGCAGGCTCTGCTGATTCGTTAAAGTTAAAGCGTTCCCTCATTGCCATCGCGCGTAATCTCTTTCCTATGTACGTAAGCGTGTGCAGCCTCTCATGTACATGTACAGTCTCTTTCATTATGGTACAGTTAGTAACAATAAAACTGAGCTAGCTCGTGCTTGTGTTAGTTTCCTCTAGGGCGACAAACTTCAAAACGAGTAATAAATCTACATCTTATTTTTCAATGCTCGATCTGTCATCGATACTGTTGGACTTTAACATAATTTTGACACGTCAAAATAAAAAGAATTTTAAAGTAGATGGTGGCAATGTGCATACGTTAAAATTGTTTTTATTTTAACGCATACCGTTCCCAGAGCAATTCTACTGTCGCAGTTAGATTATAACGCACTTATACATAAGTAATGAACATGTTAAAATGTTCCGCATTCGTTAAGGCACGCAACGTTCTGTTTAGTCACGCAAAACGGAATCAAATGACTGGTCGTTCGCAGATTTTCTTCCAGAAAATCTTTCCCCACTCGGTGGACAAGTTCGTTAGAGAAAATGTGTTTGCATTTAACTGAACCCGGCCATCTTGCCATCTTTAGGAATTCCCCACGTACAGCACAATTGAACCAATGACAAGATACAGCATTCAGATATGCACTTACCAGATTCGAACGATTGAATTTGCTTTTTGTGGTATATATCCTGTTAGCGCACGCTTGCCATAGAATTTTCAAAAAAAAGAATCTGACTCTCTTCGATTACCCTTAAAAAGACATTGGCGACAATAAACACTGCTTCCTAAAAATTCAGCGCTGCAAAACATTTCCTTCTACGTTTCGTGCTGCCAGATATGATGCACACCTATGGGTCGTAATTTACGTATACCTTAATTTCACAATAACCGTGGTACATTTCAATCAGTTGTCGAGTACGACTGTAATGACTAATGTAATATATTTGTATTTATAACTTCCATTGCAAATTGAGTTACGAATCTTTTTGCAATGGAAGAAATTACATTACTTATTACGTGAATACGACTCGGGAGTGTGCATCACGTCCGGCAGTAGTTATACGAAACGTAGAAGGAAATCCTTTTCTATTCTGAATTTTTGGAAGGCAGTGTTTTTTGCCGCCAACCTCTTTTTAAGAGTATTCGAAGAGAATCAGAGCTTCCCTTTTTATGGTTTTATGCCATGGACTCGGCCACGTGAGAGTGTGTACGACAAAAGGCAATTCGCCGTTGGTATCAGGTATTCAAGTCTGGGAACTGTCTCTTGTCATCCACTCAACTGTTCTGCATGTGAAGAATTCCTAAGGATGACAAGGATACGAAGGTCGGGTTTAGCTTCAAAATATGCTTAGCTTAAACATATTTTCCCTAACGAAATTGTCTACCGAATGGAGAAAGATTTTCTGGAACAAAATCTGCGAGCGACCGCTCATTCGATTCTGCCTTGCGTTACTAAACAGAACGGTGCGTGCCATAACAAATGCGGAATATTTTAATATATTCGTTACTTACGCGTAAGTGTATTATAATTTAATTGTGACAACGGAATTGTTCTGGGAATGGAATCCCGATCGGAGTTAACAATTAAAATAAGTACGTGTATGCAAATTTTCAATTGCAAAATGCAATGTAACAATGGATTTATAAAATGAAAAGTGACAGTGAATTTGGAAAGTGTAAAAGTGATAATTTTTGTTTTGTGAAAATTTGCCAGTGGGAAAGTGACTGTGATCGCGATGATAAGAAAAGAATCTTCAGGTGCAAGTCACTGATTTGCTCCAAGCATCAGCTGCAGCAGGTCATGTGTTTCTATCTTCGAGTACCGAAGGTCGACCTAATGACCCATTGACGTTCTTCTAGCAGCAGGTGCACTTGCCGACAAAGGAGTAAGTCCAACTCTGATTTTTTTTGCATTTTTCATACTTTTCCCTACTCTGTAATTTGTAAAGCTGTTAGTTATTTTATTGAGTATGCTACATTTGTTCAGTGACCGTAACATTTTGTTCAGTAAGTAACGACTAATCGCTTTCTTTCTTCTGAAATTTGACCAATTTGTTAGTTCGTTTTTGCATGCAACTTTTCTTTAATCCTTTGCTCTCGTCACGAGCGTGGCGACGTCTAAGGCAATCGGCGCACTACTGGCCCCCCGCTATACGAGCGTTCTGATTGGTCGAGGTTTATCGTTAATAACTCAACAACCACGCCTTGGACAACATTTTGGTAAAGGAAAATATGGCTTAAAATCACATCAGGAACCTCCCATTAAAAAATGTACCACCAGATATGGGACACCCTGTATATAAACACAAAAATCAATCGTAGGGATTCCACGCTAGACGCGGAAACTTAAACAAACGCGAATCGCGCGAACGATGCGTACACTAATATTGATGTTTGCGTGCACAAACATGCGCGGTTGACGTTATTCGAGGTGCGACGTATGTGTTCTCATACATGTTCCAATCTCGTATAAGGTTTTAGAATTCTCCTTACAAAACAATTTTCTAAATATACGAAATCTCCTAAAATCATCAGCACTCATCAACAAGTTCTTGAATATTCTTCCTTCGCACAACAGATATTAAATTCCTTGAATTATACTAAACCGGCAGTTATACAAATATCGTACTATGAAACTCCCTTCCACACATATTTATATACATCACATTTATCATTCCTGAACTTGTTCACTTGCGTAATATAAAAATATTTACCATTCTAAGGACCGTTTCGTATCAATTTATGAGGATTCATTTGAGGACTAATAGCACATGAGTCATGAACTGATCATTCGATCTCGTTCGAGAACAATAATAATCGTACTATAACATCTGAGGTGAAACAGATCACAATTACGTATCTCGCTTTGCGGAAGATGTCTGGTTGTCGTATAGTAAAATGAATTGTTGGCTCCTTTCTCTTGAAGAACGGATTTCCTCTTCTGTGTGGATTCGGATTATTTCTGACATCAGGGATGCGTCACCGCTCTTTTATTCCTGGAAGGATCATTAACGAGTAAGACACTTACGTCCTAATATATTGGATGGAAAGTAATGTCATTTCTGTGCACGTCGATATTTGTTTATCATTTATCAGCTCAGTTTGTATTTCACAGTTGTGCCAAAAACATTTTACAGTTAAAGTGACTTGTTTACTTAAATAATTAAATCTTAAATTTTTTCACAATTCTGGGTGATATAGTCAGCCAAATACCAAAAGAGGTACATATCCGCTGTTTGAGAAAGAGCCTTCAGGGTATAAAGCCAAAGGCGCACACGCATGAAACCTCTAGGGTAAAGGCGCACTCGAAGGAAAACTCTAGAATCATCGCGATCGATGCGAGGATCGATCGCACCAATTACGATGGACCATGTCAATGCGCACTACGCGCTACTAATATCGATTGCGCAGGAAGAAGGATCAGCCATTTATCACGGCCAACGATCCTTACTGTTCGTTGAGGTGCCAATCAGTGCGGACGTGTTCGGATTCACTCTAAAATCTCTTGTACTCGCGATCCTGTTACTCTCACTCTTTTTGAGTCGTCGCTAAGGGACAATCAAAATCATATTCCGTGTGATTAATACAATTTCACGGGCCGAGTTCCTGTGAATCTCAGTTGATTTAAATCACATTCTTGGGTAACGGTCACGATCAATAACATCGTGATCATCATTGGAACAATCACGTGAATCAATCACGTTTTGTAAAACTCGGGTTAAACTCTGCGACGCGTGTTTCAATCATTGTATTTAATCAATCGACTTCTGTAAATGTGATTTCTTTTTTTATATATTACACGCGCTTTAAACATCACAACGTGCTCGCTTACTTTTTCGCGAACTCACAACATCCTATCCGGAAATCAGCAATCAAACTCGGCACGTCTCAAACATCCACCATTGTATGATTTTTGAGTTTCACAAAGTTAGTAATGCAACAGTTACTACCAAAAACATTTGAGATGTTTATCCAAGTGCATTAAACGTTCGTATCTGTTAAAGGTGGATTTTAAGTATAACGTGACAGTAATGTAAGAGATTGACAGGAACAGATATTTGACGAGCGCAATGGCTTCTCCGAATGGTCAGTCGTTTTAAAACAGTTTTGACTTTGGGCAGTAGGTCAAGAGTTCCACGCGATTATCAACATTTAGCGTAGCTTAAGTGTTAGAATGAATAACAAAACATCAAATCAACATAAACCCCCCACCCACCACCACCACAATCCTTCATAAACAATTTTTCCTATCGATGAGTGAGTTTTGATTTTCCGCGTCTGTAGACAACGTTTTACTTCGAAAACAGCTCGCCGTCAAGTTTCGAACAGCGATCATCGTACCCCTGTAACTCCGTTGAAAATAAATAGTTATGGAGTTCAGTAAGTGTTTTATTACGTAATCGACATTAATAAAAGTCACTGCGAGAGGTTCGCGATTCGTTAATACAAAGTCATAATTCAGAAGACTATTGTTAGACAATTTTATATTACTATTATTATTGTT
>NW_017155845.1:41644-44798 GCF_001652005.2 Ceratina calcarata
TAAACATAAATATAAACTTAAAAATGAAACAAATAACAGAAACTTAAAAAAATAAACTGGAAAAGGAAAAAAGAGAAAATAAAAGTAAGTAATACTCTATAAACATAACAAAAATTAACTGATTTAATTTGAAGTAAAAATAAACTTAAAATTAAATTCAAACATAAGGAATGGGACAAACAGGAATGAAAGGGAGGAGGGAATGCCGAGAAGTAAAAGTAATTAAGGCCGAAACATTCCGATTGAATGTGGAAAGTGAACAAAGGAAGTCTAAATCGTTGCAAAATTGATTAACGGTAATGATCAGCCTAAATGAGTAACCTAGTGTAGGTGACCTATTGTAGGTGAGTAGGAAATTTCAATCTTAAATCTCTGCTTCTATAAAAAGATAATAATACGAAATCCTAAGTTTAATTGCATTTTCTAAAGTTAGCATGATTTATGAGATAATTCCAAGACCAAGACACGCGTCGAATATTTCTGAACGCGTTAAGTCATGTCGAGAGAATTTTATCTCGTAACCACGGCGCTATTTCTCCGAGCAATAAAACGAGGAAACCCGCGTTTATTGCGTTACTTTAACAAGGATCTACGCGTTTCATCCTGATGAAGAGCGAATGGTCGGAATAAAGCGCAGAGTAATTAGAATTTTGGTGAATTTTTTCTGGTTAGCTAATGGGACCGGCGAATTTAAGGGTTCTTTTTTTTCACCGAGTTGGAAGTTGCGGGAGAGTATGCACTTTGCCTCGTGCGTTAGTAGATTGAAACATTAACCAACAGTTCTCGTGTCAAAAAGACAAGAACGATTATTAAACTGTTCTGAGACGAGTTAGTGTACAGCATTTACGGAATTTCGTCAAGGGATCAAGAGTTGCAATAAAAATTTCCACGCCATAAAATGTACACTTAAGAGTTCGATTCCCCTAACGGATGATATCGCGAATAAATTCTTCGCCATCGCACACCCTTCTATCCTCAACTCAGTTCTATCCCTCGGTCAGTTCGGTTCACTCTATTTCAAACCCGACGAATCGAGAAAATAGCGAAATTGCTGTCGTAAATGGGCACGGAGGCAATCAGCCGATACACACCGATTCCCTGTAACGCGATATGCAATCTCGAATACTAGATATTGTTACCTATCGATTCGATGATCGCGTTCCGTTGTCCACGTTTCCTCCCATTCACTCTCGCTCTTTTCCGCCGATATCGAGTCGTTTATATATTTCCCAACGGCCGTCCACGCTTTTTACCTGGCAATAGCCGTTAATATTTCGATCGAAAAGAGTTTAAGCACACCGCTCGGGCTTTAATGGTTTGCGCGCACCAGCATAAAAGATGGAGTAATATTGACGATGGAATAAATTTAATACCCTCGTTTCATCCTGCGCTCCAACGGACTAATCGATTTTCCTCATCGCAGATATATTTTTTTTTCTCATATTTACAAATCATTCCAGTGACTTTTTCTGTCATCCTACAGCGACTAATTTACTGCTCTCTCCATCAATCCTCGTAATAGTTAATATAAGAAGAGCAAGAATTCGTTCAATGCTCTCACGATATTCGATCTTAAGCAATATTTAATTTGCAACGTCAACTATTTTTCGTTTATACGAACTCATGCGTTTGCATGATTTGATGAGCATTTGGTTGATTTAAGTAAATGTTAACAAGTCAACGGTCGAAATAATGCAACTCGAAGCTGATGCATTTGATTAATTACTCAGTCCTCTTAATTATTTAAATTCTAGTCAATTAATTGAATAGCAGGATTACGTCCTGGGAAACGCAAACCTTGATTCCATTTCGAGCCTGTTATACTATGAATGAGGCCCAATTAATTTTATTTATTCACCGTAATAATAGTGATTCCACAATAATAATTAATATGACAATGCTTATTGAAGCAACTTTGAATTATGTTCAATATTCTGTATGGATATTAACTCTTTGTTACATTAACAGAGAAGCATATTACAAAAAATGTAAATGACATCAATTCACGTTGAATCGAACACTTTATAATTGACCGACTCTAGGAAATACTCACTAACGTGCATTACCTTTTCCCCCAAAATTACTTGAAACGAGAGGACAACTGAGAATCCTTAAACGACCGAAGAAGTTTCAACGCGGATAACAGAAGAAACGAGAGACGATTATTCGAGTAATTTGGAATCGAGTTTGAAAATCTTTCACTGTTCCAGAGCACGTCTCGTTAGTTGCTTTACCTCTTTGTTCCAGTTAAGTCGCTCGATAAACTGGCACTCAGAGGCGTTTCACGATGCTATTTTCTCTCCCGCGACTCGCGGCAATATCCCTGTCCACAGTTGTGTCTCTGTCTTTTTTTATCATGCGCTTAATTTCTCCGTGTTGTCAGCTCCAATCAATTCATCTCCCCTCCTTCTTTTCCTTGCTAGTACGTTGCGAATAGAGCGAAACAGACGCTTCGCTCGGCAATCAAACAAGTTCGCGCCGCTTCCATCGGCGATCGTTTAATTAAAATTTATTACATTCATGGAGAATTACCCACGTTGTCGCTATCATCACTCTTTCTACACTGATGGTTCATATCATTTCACGCTTCATTTTGTTTTTAATAATATCGTCGAATGGTTTCCGCAAACACGGATTTTGCCTCGGATGACTAGCGGTATACGTCGCGTGCATAATACAATATATTAGATAAAGTGGATGAAATTTTACGGATAGGTGATCGCAATGCGTGGAATTAATATCATGATCCTCGTTATGAGTATTTACCGTCCGAGATATTAAAATGTTTTATTAATTCCTCTTTGCTTTGTCCTTTAATGAAATTAGAAATATGAGCACTTCGTAAAAATTTCCTTTGATACTTCGCAGGGGCGGATTAAACGGTAAGCGGACTAAACGGCCGCGTGGAGCTCCGGAGGAGCCCGGAGGTCTAAAAAAAATAAAGATTTCAGAAATGACCGAATAGGTTCAAAAAACGCTCCTTAAAATAATTAAACTAATCTAAAAAAAATGTTAAGTTCATGGCCTCTAAATTGTACTGTTTAACTGTTTATTTCAGTAAATGTTTAATAGTGACGCAAAGTAGAACAACATACTTATACTAAGTAGGTTTTCAGAATTTTGCTAATAACGGAATCAAAATTAGGAGGCTCTC
>NW_017155845.1:45372-54011 GCF_001652005.2 Ceratina calcarata
TTCCTCCAAATTTGTTTTTAGTGCGAAATTTTTATCGCTTAGGGCCCCCATTGGTCATATGATATTGTTCACGACGACACACAGTGGGCCAGTCCGAATAATTAGTCGTTTATTTGGCAAAAAATCAGATGCCTGTGTGCTCAATTGCTTTCTAAATATCCATCAAGTTTAAAAACGATTAAAGTAATGATATTTATTGAAAGAAGTGTGGCTAAAACAAGCGTTTAAATATCAAACTATTCTAAACTTCATTTTTCACCAAAAAATTGCTCTTCTCATATTGATATTCCGAAAAACCTGTTAAATATGAGGTTCTCACTTTCTTTTATGAACTGTGTACGTCTATTTTGAGAATTCACCTGGAATAAAAACAGTATTGTTTATAACTCAGTTAAAGAAATAGTACTCGGCGAACTGAAGTACGTTGTCAAGGTTTCTTGCATTTGACAAGGGATATCTAATTTCGAAAAAGTTGTACGTTCTATTAAAGTGGAATATTTTCGATACTCGATAAAATCATGCAAGATTCACTTACCCCCTCGCCCAACGCCATAAATTATTACTGTTTAACACCCAAACCGAATAGTGAAGTAAATGCACATGTTACGAGTTGTTTAAATTATATGACCATTCACAATAAGCATTCAAACTTTCTACTTGTTCGAAAAGCCTAAACAGCTAGTTTCTAATTATTATTCGTTATGCACGTATCCTTACGATTTTTTAAGCATTTCCGATGCTCTGAAAAAAGACTGTTTCCAATAAAAATTAATCGCCATACACTTTTTTTAAAAGTCCAATATAAAAGACTAAAAAAATTTTACTCAATGAACCATTAAGATTGTACGAGCCGTAAGATCTCTGCCAAAAGTTTAAGACATGTAACAAAAATCTGTGTCCAATATTTAAAGCAATGAACTTTTAGAAAAAAATTATAATTACAGAGAAGTAAGGTTCATAAAATTGTTCGACCTGTTCTTCTCAGTCATAAGGAACCTCTAACGTATAATTTCTAATATTCTAATACATAGTTTTGGCATTTTTTTATTCGACTGTACGTGACTTGCAACTGTCTACACTGTCTACATATCTTATAATTCCTACTTTTGCATACTTTTTATTGTGTATTTTAAATAATATCTTCGACATTAACATTATTTTAACTTTCTTAAATCACATATTAAGAATTATACAAAATTACAAAATTCTGTTATTGTTCCATTCATATTTTTTCAATAAATGAAATGAAAATTCTGTCATCCGACATAAGAATTCAAGATGTAATAAATTTTTTAGCGGGCTCGCAAAATTTCTTAAATTTTCTACAGTGTTTTATTAATGCAATATCTAGTAACTGTTAAAATTGGAATGCTTCGTCACTTTTTTTATGTAAGTGTTCATACAACCTTCATGTCACCTTCATTTTGTAAATGTCACTATGTATTTTTTACTTACAATTACTAGTATGCTACGTGATGTTATTCCAATGACCTATATACTACAGTCTTCACTGTGAAATAACGTTAGAATTTTTGTGAACACCTAATTCTTCAATTTGACTAACCGTGCGACGCACTCTTACCCTTCCCATATTTTTCTAGCCAACACGCTCCTGAAAACTGTCCCGTCATCGCAGAGTCCCGTTGAGGAAAACTTGGCAAAGAGCAAGCCTGCATCCCTTCGGGCTTATGTTAATACGCAATTAAATTCTTATCGTTCGGTAGATCGTAAATGAGTCCGGACGTGCAAGTACAAGTCACGTCTCATTTCGCTGGCCACCGCATCCGCTATCCGGTATCAACGTGCATCTCCCCCTCTCGTGTGCAAGTGGTACGTGCTCGTAAAGGTAGACCGGATGCCCAGTTCCAGGATTACTGGGAGGCGAAGAGAGGCCAAAAAGAAGGGACCAAAAAAAATATAACACGTATCAACCCGTGAATTCCGACTGGCTACCGGTAATGGTTTGTTAAAATTTCATCTCGTATCGGTAACCGTCCTGCTTGCAATTTGTGCATCACTACCTACACATACACAGAACCATGACTTGTATCGATCATTTCCTCCGACTTGCTTTTCCCGCAACCTGTCTCCTTGGAAAATAAGGTCTCGCGACTGGCGTAACCAGCGCGCAATTAAAAACCCCAAGAACGTGTGTCGAGAATTATTCATGAGCTCCTCGGACAGATAGCGTTCGATTTCTAGCTCTGGCTATACATATTTAGATATCTCCTCGTTAACTCGACTCTTACAATCAGATGCACAAAGAATTGACACGAAAATCCTCGTTTGTGTATTAAGAATCGCTCCTACAGACTTCTGTTCAGACGTTCTCGATTTGGATTCGGTAAAGGAGAGTCGAGAGTCCGCGTTATGTAAATTGTAGTAGTGCAACGGGTTGCGGTAACGATAAGGTTTCGGGAAATTACATTTCCCGGGAAGACCTACTATCGACGAATTTCTGCTCTGGCTGACTAGATGCCCTGCTACTTCGCTTAATAGAGAATTTTGGTAGAAACGATTCTCTAGTAATTTTGAGATAGAACCAGAATAAGTTTGTATTAATTTTTCATGCGGTTGTCCTTATTACGTTAAGATTTATTAAGGTGTGATCTATTAACAATTCGTTCAAATCTTCAAAGGATACATAAGCGTTTATTAAATTAGATTGAGCAATTTGTGAAACATCCGATAATGTAAAATTCTTAATTTCTGTCTTCCATATTAGATGTACTACTACTCCATGTAATTAGCGTGTGAATATTTATTAATTACTTCATATTCTGGTGCTCATTTCATTGACAAAACTGTATATTTCTCATTTTAGCAAGCATTGAAAGTTAGGTATTCTACATTAGATGTCATTATCCTAAACAAGAAATCCTAATTGAAATCATAATAGTAGAATTGTTAATTAGAATTTTTTTAATAGATGTTCTAAATTGATGTTAGATGTTAAATTCGTTACAGAAAATGTAAGTGCTGTGTCTCAAGGGGAGGATGAATGGGTTGAGCCAGACTGGGAAATTTCTTTTGCGCACCTAGTTAAAGAGGAACAATTTTCACCACAAAGGATGGCTCACGTAACGCGAACCCAGCCTGCGTAACTACAATACGAACCATTTTTCATACCTTCCCGAGAAATAAAAGAATCGTTTCAAACCAGTTAACTTTATTGCACACATATTTCTATCATTTTCATTTCCTTCTTATTTTCGTAAGCATCGTAAATCATTCATAAATTACTCTCCATTCTATTTCTTCTTTATGTACCTCATAACATAATTTAGGACAATATTTCTATGAAAATATCAAAAACATGTAAATATTTTCGACACACGTAATTCAATCTTGCGGTACATAGGTTAGGAAACACTGTTTTAGAATCTAGATCCCTGTTTTAATGGAACTGAGAAAAATATTCATACTATACAAATGACAGCTTATCTGTTCTGACATTTTCAGATTATCAAAAGAAGTATAGGAACATGTGATATGACAACACCGCATCAGGCCGACAAGAAGTCGTTCGTATTATGTGCAATGATTATTTTTTTGTAATTAATATGAGTTTATTTTAATTTACCAATGTTTAAATGTAATCTATAGGTTTAGTGTATCATTGTAATTATTAAAGTGCCATAAATAATATACAGGGTGTCCCAGAACTAGTGTTAGGCCTTGAAATGGGGAGGAGCCATGGTGATTTTAAACAATTTTTTCCTTTGCAAAAAAGTTGTCCGAGGCGTGGTAGTCGAGTTATTAACAAAAACTCTCGACGAATCAGAGCGCGAGTATACAAGGCGGGCAGGAGCGAGGTAACCGTCTCGTGCGTTGTCGCGCCCGTGACGGGAGCATAGGATGAAAGAAATGTTGAAATGCAAAAACGAACTAACAAATTGATTAAATGTGAAAGGAAAGAAAGAGATTAGTCGTTAATTACGTTCACTGAACGAATGTAACATACTGAATGAAATAACTAAGAAATTTACAAATTACAGAGGACGTAAAATTATGAAAAATGCGAAAAAAATCAGAGTTGAACTTACTTCTTCGTTGGTCAGTGCACCTGCTCGTAGAAGAACGTCAATGGGTCAATGGGTCGACCTTCGACACTCGAAGGTAGGACACATGGCTCGCAGCAGCTGATTCTTGGAGTAAGTCAATGACCTGCACCCGACGATTTTTTCCTTATCATCACGATCATTGTCACTTTCCCACTGGCAAATTTTCACAAAACAAAAATTGTCACTTTTGCACTTTCTAAATTCACTGCCACTTTACATTTTACAAATCCACTGTTACATTGCACTTTGCAATTTAAAATTTGCATACACGTTTTCATTTTAATTCTTAGCTCCGATCGGAATACTGTTCGCGGAACAATTCCACTGCCGCTCTCGGATTCTAACTCATTTACGCGTAAATAACGAACGTATTAAAATATTCCGTGTTCGTTAAGGCACGCACCGTTCTGTTTAATAACGCAAGGCGAAGCAACTGATCGCTCGCTCGAAGATTTTCTTCCAGGAAATCTTTCCCCACGTGATAATACACATTACAAGTCATATAAGCAGTACTTTGATCGGTCTGTCGGACTGATCAGCCTGATGGTGCGGTGTTGTCATATCACATGTTCCGACCTGTACTAGAGACAATCGTGATTACAATTAGGCATCTCGATACGATGAAAATGAAATGAGACAAAAGGGTAAAGAGTAATATTAAATTAGTAAACAGAGAGGTAATTTGCGGAACGTGCAGCCTGGTGAGGTAATTCATTATCAGCTAATGAATTATATTTCGTTCCGATTGGAACAATCCATCGGAAATTTTAACGATCCCCACCCATTTCCAGCACGCCGTGCCACACCGTCGTGATTAATGGTTCGCGTTTAGTGGATTGAAACGAGAGTGCCGGAAAGTTTAATAATATTTCTCGAGCACGGAGCGAACGTTAGCCTTATAAATTTCTAGAATTAAGAAGAAATACTTTGACCGAAGTTACCTCTGATCTTGTTCCCTGCCGTGATGGCTGCCCGTTAGTACTCTTATTTCGAGTCCTCGAAACTACCCCCTTGTAACTCGGTTCAACTGTTAGCGGGTTGAACGTAATTCGGAAGCGAAAGCAGCACGGCTTCGGGAAACCACGTAAATATAATAGCCCGTTCAGACTGACTGGCTAACGCAACGGTACAAACCATCTGAACTATATCGAAATAAGTTAACTTTTATCGCTTTATCGAAAGGCCTAACTGGTGTAAATTCTGTAAACATAATTAAATGTTTGTAACACTGTTTACCATGAAAATCACGTCCTAATTACATTTTATTTCCCTTTCACAAACATGCAGTATGTGACTTGTGGAAATGACATGAAAATTCATTAAACAGAGGATGAAACGTAGTTTGCATGTTTATGCAACATCCATTGAAATAAACAGCTTATAAAGTTGAAGTCAAATTTATAAAATCAGATGCTCCACGCTCTGCGCAAAATCCATCCTATATTTTATTCGATTTCGTAAGAACAAATCTGTAATGTAAACCGCTGACTTTTGGTCTCGCGGCTGAAAAGAGTAGCTTGAAGTGCAAAGACGCTGCGAATTTAAAAAGGGAAGCTCGAGGGATAAGACGGCTGACGGGGCTGAAGCGTGAGATTCTCCGCTCCGAAACGACGATAAATTTAGCAATCACGGCGCTGCGCGACGTCGCAAATATTATCAGTCCTTCTTACGCTAATGTCTTGGAAGATTACGCGCCGGATTAATCCTCCGTAAATAGAAGAACTCAACGGATTCTGGCGCTGCGCTGTAATTTATGATAGACCGTCGGCGCTGAATAGGGGAGATGTTCCACTGTATCTAAACTAGATATGAAAGTTTAACGATCGTTCAGTGATAGATGGTGCGCCGTTAAACGGACCGCCTGGAAGGAGTTTTCACAAGGACGCGTAGATGTGAAAGATGTTACAGTAAAAGATGATTTTCATAATGTGCGATCGGACGGATGGTATAACCGAGAAGGATTGATACTACGTGTAAAAATAAGTCGAAGAAAACGAACACTTTTTTGTTTGATGCTTCGTTTTTGGGAAAATCAAGTTCGAAGATGTCTTCCAACGCGTGTTAATAAGTAAGAAATGTTAATGTATAGATCAGAGGTGGGGAACCTTTTTACCACTAGAAGCCACATTTAAATTAAGCAGTAATAAAAAAGGCCGCTATAATTTTTAATATTTCACTGCTGGTATTTTTATTTATTTAAATACATATATATATTCATCCATATCTTTAAATTTTAATAAACAGCTACATATTTAAATATAAATTCAAATAAAAATAATAATAGTAGAAAAATTTTTACATAAATTTATTACTTTGTAAAGGAACACATAGAAAAATAATAATATTAAGTTATAAATAACTAACAGTAATACTACGGAAAATAATTTTAAAATGTGATGGAAAATTAATATTTGCATTTGCTTGTATATGAATATATTAAAATATAAATAACATTTGAAACCGTACAAGGAGGCCGCACAAGAAATTCATGAAAGCCGCATGTAGTCTCGGGGCCGCACGTTCCCCACCTCTGGTATAGATAATGCATTTATTAATTTTATTGTCATTCCTAACATTAATTACGTTACATTATTGAATGAACTGTTCAAAGTAACGTCCTTGTTAACGTGTGCATATCACTGCTCGCCTCATTAATGAGCCATGCACAGTCGCCAATGCACTTCGATACTTTATTTGATCAAAAGCATTTATTATTTCTTCACAGTACACCGTGCAAGCGAAAGGAAACTTGTAGCGAATAATGAGCTGGAGAGACAGTCCAATGCACCCGTAAATACTGAACATAATTTTTAAACTCGATTTTTTCGAAAACGAAGTGTGAAACGAATAATGTTATTTTTTTCGACTTATTTTTATACTTAGTACCATCCGTCCATAAGTTTTATATCTTTCTCTTAGTCTTACTTGCTTGGCGTTTTTGCATGCTGGGAAGAATGGGCAAAATACGGACACCGGATAATTGCGGACAAAGTTTCAATTACATGTTCTATCCCCTCCTTTTCCTTTTTACGAACTCTATTATTTATTATTCTTATAATGTCCAGCAAACTGGTAACCAAGCCAAATTTAACAAGATAAGTTTCAGTAAATACAATCTAGAATATCATCCTTTTCAATTTCAATCATGTTAGATTTTATTATAATAGAATTTACAATAAATGTATTGCACATATGTAAGGGTACAAGTACGCATCTAATAAATTTTTTTTGAGATTGTTGACCACATAGTTATGTAGTAATATCACTTATCGTTTTTTCATTTTTCACTTAGGCTATGAGAAGTTTAATAGATGTAGCCAAGTTCACAATCAGTTCTAACAAGTCGATAGATACGAGTGTATAATTTTTTTCAGACGTATGTACTCATTTATCCGTTTTATAGAATCATATAATAACCAAAATTCATTCTTTCTTAATATATGTATTTATTAATACAGAAATCTTGTACTTGTAACTGTTTAGTTTTAAGCCTTACCTTGAATAATACATATAGTTGGATAACAACTACCTTAAGAGAATGGATTTCCAATGAAATTTTTATGTGAAGAAATAAGAAAACAGAGGAATGTAGACTCTTGAAATTAATGCGTACGTGATCCGGTAAAGGAATTAACAGAGAGGTCGTTCTTACGCGATTTCCAAAGAATTTTCCCTTCTAGGGAACGAGATAAGAAGATATTCTAATTAAAGCGCATGGAACAATATTCTCCGTACGTACATAACAATATAGACTATAATTGGCACACGTAGGAACACGAAATGCTAACGAGATAATGAAAAATCGTTTTGCAGCGGTAGATTAAACGAGAAATTGATTGGTTAATTTAATTATGGGATCCACTGATATTAATTAATTTCTATCAATCGCAACTGTACTCTTAAATTCTTATTTTCATAAACTAGCGTATACATTAAATCATCAATTATCAATATTGACCAATTAAATCTGTCCGAAATTCACCGCTGTGATAATACAACTCTCTTTGCACGGCAAACCATATTTATTTAACATAATGACAACGAAACATACATAACAAATTTTAAATCACAGATAATTAACGCATTTTCACATATGTTCATCTAACAAGTAATATTTAATTGTTATTGTAAGTTAATAAACACGAAAAACTCAACTATGTAAAATAGAAGTATTTAATTAGAGTAGTATACAAGAGTGAATTATTGAACATATCTAACGTAACGTGACTTATACAGCTAGTAACCAGGCATCGCATAATTTTTCCCTCGGCCGGAAAGTGGGGACGACGCGACCATGGTGGGGTCTAGTACTTGATGGGGATATGCTAGGAATGGTCAGCGAAGGCGCATGAGGGGAATAGTAGTGGGGCTCGAAATACGGGCGAAAAAGAGGGGAAGCGAGCCGTGCGGGAAAAAATATGCGCACCCTGCTAGTAACAATGAAACTGAACCAGCTCGGGCTTGTGATAGTTACCTCTAGGGCAGGCATGGCAACTTATTTTTCTCCATACTAGTCACTCTCCCCACTATTCGTAAATGTTGATACGCGCCCGTAGGTTATACAGGGTGTAAACC
>NW_017155845.1:55330-57531 GCF_001652005.2 Ceratina calcarata
CCCCACTACTATTCCCCTCATGCGCCTTCGCTGACTATGCCTAGCATACCCCCGTCAAGTACCAGTCCCCACCATAATCCCGTCGTCCCCACTTTCCGGCCGAGGGAAAAATTATCTCATCCCTGAGCGTACCTCCATTAAGTACCAGTCCCCACCATGGTCGCGTCGCCCTCACTTTCCGGCCGAGGAAAAAATTATGAGAACCAGGGCTCTCGCGATTTATCCCACACGGCTCGCTTCCCCTGTTTTTCGCCCGTATTTCGATCCCCACTACTATTCCCCTCATGCGTGCTCATGCGCGTTCGCGAAGCTCTCCGCAGCGGTACCGTGAAAATCACTGCATACCCCCACCAACTATTGGTCCCCACCATGGTCGCGTCGTCCCCACTTTCCGGCCGTGGGATAAATTACGAGACCCTTGGCGATGCCTGGTCGGGAAACTCCGATGGTGGGGGGTACAGCTCTTACTTGCCACAGTTGTAATTATAAAAGTCGCCGCTTGGTCGCCACGCACTGCAATCAAGTCCTGAAGGCTGCGCATGCGCAGTATCGTGATATGTATATCGCGTTTGATTGCGCGCAATTTTAAGAAGTAAGTGTTGTGGTCACGGTCGTATATACATACAGCCACTCGCAACTGAACTCAATCGCAGCGCACTACATATCGTGGCGAATTAGCAAACCTTGACTGGCAACTCCTAAGAGCTGTATCCCCACCACCAGAGTTTCCCGACCTGTATATACGACCGTGCTAAAGACGAGCGTGCTTTGATGCGTCAAAATTGTGTTAAAGTCCAACAGTATATCACGTCGATGCCAGATCGAGCAATGAAAAACAAGATGTAGACTCATTATTCATTTTGAATTTTGTCATCCTAGAGCAGGCATGGGCAAAAGTGGCTCCCGGGAGCCACGGCCTTGAGCGCAAGCTAAGGTGGGGATGTTTGACGCTATGCACGGCAGGGGTCGGATCTTTTATCCCTCGGCCGGAAAGTGGGGACGACGCGACCATGGTGGGGACCAATAGTTGGTGGGGGTATGCACTGATTTTCACGGTACCGCTGCGGAGAGCTTCGCGAACGCGCATGAGCATGCATGAGGAGAATAGTAGTGGGTATCGAAATACGGGCGAAAAACAGGGGAAGCGAGCGTCGAGGGATAAAAGATCCGACCCCTGATGCACGGTCGTATACAGGGTGTCCCAGAACTAGTGTAAGATATTGAAATGGGAGGTTCCTGACGCAATTCTAAACAACATTTTCCTTTGCGAAAAAGTTGTCCGAGGGGTGGTTAAGGAGTTATTAATAAAAAACCCCGACCAATGAGAGCGCTCAGCTGGCGCGAGCTCCGGCTCGGGAGCGTTGGCTCGCGGCCGGACTCTTGGCTGTTGACACGTGAACAAGCGCTCTGCTTAATACGAAGCGATTTAAGAAAATAACGAATAATAAACTTTCACTTTTTCTTTTCGAACCCGTTTGAAATAAAAATAATCGTACAGTGCAGAGTATAAAGTAAAAGTGAAAAAGAAGACGTAAAATAGAAAGAATTAACAGTGAGAAAGGGACTGTGATCGCGGAAGGAAGAGAACAGCAAGTGCAGGTCATTGACCTGCTCTGAACATCAGCTGTGGCCGACCATCTGTTTTACCTACGAGCGGTAAAAATCGGTACTCTGACCCACTGACCATGATTCCTCGGAGCATGTGCTGCGGTTGAATGGGTATGTCTAATCTGTACAGTAAAATGTATTAATTGCTATTTATTTCCTTGCATTGTCATTCATGTAGTTTATTATTCGTTATTTTCTTAAACCGCTTCGTATTAAGCAGAGCGCTTGTTCACGCGTCAAAAGCCAAGAGTCCGGCCGCGAGCCAACGCTCCCGAGCCGGAGCTCGCGCCAGCTGAGCGCTCTCATTGGTCGGGGTTTTTTATTAATAACTCCTTAACCACCCCTCGGACAACTTTTTCGCAAAGGAAAATGTTGTTTAGAATTGCGTCAGGAACCTCCCATTTCAATATCTTACACTAGTTCTGGGACACCCTGTATATATATATACCGAGTGGAATTCTGAGGTATATTTGAGGATATATTTACAGTCACTTTCTAGGTACCTTCGGCTGAGATGCATATAAGTCGACTTGTATACTACATATGTATGAACAACACATGAATTCTGCTTCAAAACACGTGAAGAAGATGTA
>NW_017155845.1:62841-79560 GCF_001652005.2 Ceratina calcarata
ATACATATACTTACATTCCCAAGGGACGTTAGAACTTTACACATTACTGTACGATTTCAATAAAACAATGGCTTTGAAGTTCTCAGTTCAGTCACCGAAGGTGAAGTACGCGGAAGATTACATTGAAGCGCAGTATGATTATGAGACTGTTACGAGGGAGAACAGTGCCAAGGGTCCGACGGTTGACCGAGTCTGTCGACTCAGTCGGGTTTAATTAGGGAAGGACAAAGACGCACAGACGGCCCTAATCTAACACTGTGTGTTAGCCTCGGTAGCTGTAGGACGTGGACGACTAGGGAGTGTCAGTCCCCTTTAGCCACTGATGTAATTGGGTCAGTATGACTGGGTCAGTCCTGGTTTAAAGGAAGGGTAAAGACACGCAGACGATCCTAATCTAACACTGTGTGTTAGCTTCGGTTGCCGCAGGACGTGGACGACTAGGGAGTGTCAGTCCCCTTTAGCCACTGATGTAATTGGGTCAGTATGACTGGGTCAGTCCTGGTTTAAAGGAAAGGTAAAGACACGCAGACGATCCTAATCTAACACTGTGTGTTAGCTTCGGTTGCCGCAGGACGTGGACGACTAGGGAGTGTCAGTCCCCTTTAGCCACTTATGTTTAAAGGATGTCGGATTGGCAGGTCACCTTCGTTGATACGTCTCGAGCGGCTAAGACGTATCGGTTGCGAGATACTCCGGTTATCAGCTAATATGGAATCAGGGGTTAAATGAATATTGAAGCGAATTTAAGAGTTTCAACTCACAGTCTTATATTCTCTAAAGTACTCGATACAATATTCTTTATAAATGGTCAACTCTTGACTTTGAAGAGAATTCCTACTCCGATTTACGTAGCGAAGTCGCGGGGAAAATCTAAGTCTAAACTCACACGAATATTCTCAGCGGGGTGAGACAGCGTTTCCACGTTCTTAGACTCTTAGTTCAGAATGATCCGAAGGGCTATGGTCGAGTGCCCTTTTATACCTAAATGAGGCCCGTTTCCGGGGTGGGGATGACCATATTTGGGCATTTTCTGGAAGGTTCCACGCTAGACTCGCCCCGTGAGTCACCCACGCAAGGGATGCGTACGTGACCAGCAGCGAACGTTCTGGAAACACGCAGGGCCGTATACATATACAGGGCTGTACACGGCAAATTGTGACTGGTAACTCGTTTTCGTATAACAAGTATATTCGTCATAAAACAAAATATTACTATTTCGTACATGAAACCCACGATTATTAAATGAAATAACTTTAATAACCATAACTATATATGTCAGTAGAAAAATTATCCTTCTAGTGGAAAAATGAAATTTTAGAATTCTAATTAAATCAAATAAATCCATATCCATGTTTCAATAACATGATAAAGGAAATGTACAGGGTGTCCTAAAAGAAGTATTAGAACCGAAAAGGGGTAATTCTGGAGGTGTTTCTGAACAATAATTTCCTTCGGTCACATGCAAAGTAAGCTATAATTTTTGAATTATTAACGAAAAACACTGACCAATGAGAGCACGCGTAGGGCCCGCGCCCAACTACGGGTAAATTGGCTCGGATCATGACGCTCGGTCGTGGACTAGCGCGGGCCCTACATGTGCTCTTATTGATCAGTGTTTTCTGTTAATAATTTAAAAACCATGCCTCACTTTGCATTCTGGCAAAGGAAATTGTTGTTCAGAAACATTTACAGAATCACCTCTCTGCGGCTCTAACACTTTTTCCAGGATACCCTGTATATTTACTGGAGAGTAACAGTATGTTCAGACGATGAGGTCTTTTAACTCAATCGATAATCGAAAGCACCATTCACACATTTTCGTGTTTTCACACTCCCAACTTCCAAACATAAATTAAGGGGGTAGACTTCGATAACAGAACGATAAGGCAAACTGTCAATATTACCCACAAAGTTAGCCAAATATACTTTTCGTCCTTATGTGAGAATATTTTTCAGTCGTCAGGTACCTCTTCAGAAAGAGGAAAGTTAAATTTGGCACGGTCTGGTCATTATTTAACAGGGTATACCAGTGTGACGGCCCAAAATTTAAGTGTTCTTTGGAAATTTTTTTTAAAAGAATTATTCCATCGAATATTTTTAAACTTTATGGATATACTTGCCTATAAATGAACTGTGTAAAATAATTTTTTCGTACAAAAATAACTAACGGCGATTAAGTTATGCGCTATCTCCTGAAACGCCAAAAAAAAGTGTCTCAACTACTGAACTCATATAGTTCGCTAGGGTGCCTGAAATGAAAAAAGACAAAGATGCTTTTAAACTAGAAGGTATTCTCCGTCCGATGACGTAGGATATCCGAGAAATTGCTCGGTCTCTTTCCTGCTCTCAGTTTCTTTTCCTCTCTTGCTTTATTTCTCGCTTGACGCTTTCGACCCAGGAGGTGTCTGACTCGAGCACAACAGACCGGGCCCGGTGAATGTCACCCACACATTTTTTCTTTTGCACGCTATTCCCTATACCTCGCATATTTAGCTTCGGTACTGGCTGTCCGTATTTTCGCTCTTAGGTAACCCAATTTCACTCACCGGCACTGAGTGGAATTTTGAAGCGGAAAACGCAGTGTGAATAGGCCATAATAAAGTTTTCCGTGAACAAATGACGTTGTATTCCCGATTTAAGGAGTATTCCCACTATACGATATCGTTCCGACAGTTGTCGGATCCGATAGCTCGAAAACGAGCGAAATGAGGGCTTAGTCGGAGGATGTTAATAAATAATGTTTTAGCGTTTGGGAACCACATAATGTAAACACTCTGTTCACCTCCCGTCATTCGCCAAGGATGTAGAGGAAAATGGTGGCAATGAGAGGAAAAAATGGTTCACAGAACCAATGAGAAGCGAGGGCGATACTCCAAACGGTATTTTCTTTATACACATAATCTATTGGTTCCCAAAAGCTGAAACGTTATTTATTAACATCATGCAAATTACATTATACGTACATTTGCTTCGCATCAATGATTCGTATTATCATATTCTCATTCCCATTATAATTTGACTCGGCATTCTTTTCCTCGGCTGAAATAATTATTAACTAACACTCTACAAGGGACTGTCGGAAGGAATCGCAGGGTAGGCTTTCCTTGCATTTCGGTCGGAAACTGTCGGTCGAACTCAAACAGCGGGCGGTCAGTCTGCAGATTCGGAGTCGTTTCCGACCGGGGGCCCATGACCCTCCTGCTTTTACACGCTTTTTCCTATACTCTATCTACCGACTACAGCCTTGATTTCGCTCGTTTTCGAGCTGTCGGATCCGACAACTGTCGAAACGATATCGTATAGTGGGAATACTCCTTTAATCTCATTGCGATTACACGTAGAGTAAATAAGCAGAAGTCGTACCAAAATTGCCTGAATGCTAATAAGCAAAGAAATATTGAAGAAAAGCAGAGATTGCGAGCGAAATAGCTTAACTAAAACCTTAGTAAGCAGGTGTTTCCTTTGAAAGATCGCAGCTGACAAAAAGAATGTATCCTTTGGTCAGAATAGAGCCACGATGAAAAGGTAATGCGAATGCTTGACAAAAGGTTGAATTCGATGAAAAAAATACCGTTTGGTTTAATCTTCTCGACCGCACTCTGTCAATCTCGCTAGATCTCGGAATCTGAAGGGAAACTAAGGAAATCAATGGTTGCTTTCAAACTTTATTACTACGCCCTACGCATTATCGTTGATGTTCGAGAAACTGAAGAGAACCGTCTTGATTGGATTACCGTCAGTTATTTTGTTAAGATTATTGGATGCTCTTCCTCTTAGTTTAAGTTTACAGTGGAATTCAAGTGTTAAACGAACAAAACAATTTCTTTCTTACGTTCCTTAGAGCGCACACAGCAAAAGATTTCTAAAGACTACTTACTTACCTATTCTATATTTCGATTGCAAAATTCAATTGATTTTTTTTTGAAATTTTTTAAATAAAAATGATATTTCGTAGATTACGAACAAAACTTATAAGCTATCCTTTAAATAAAAACCGAACCCGCGTTCCACATTTATTTAAGATACCAAATAACCGTGATATGAGACTGGGTCTCGGTTCTTTTCGAAATAGGGTATCAAACGTCCACACTTCCAGGCTTTATGAAAGCCGGTTGCGCCGCGTCGTAGGGGTCGGATCTTTTATCCCTCGGCCGGAAAGTGGGGACGACGCGACCGTGGTGGGGACCAATAGTTGGTGGGGGTATGCACTGATTTTCACGGTACCGCTGCGGAGAGCTTCGCGAACGCGCATGAGCACGCATGAGGGGAATAGTAGTGGGGATCGAAATACGGGCGAAAAACAGGGGAAGCGAGCGTCGAGGGATAAAAGATCCGACCCCTGCCGCGTCGTCGTACACCCACGTTGAAATTTTTATTGGGAAGGAGCCACTTTTATTGGGGACATAATATTTTCCTTTCCTGGGGCTGCTCTACTCAGCCACCTGTTATCGTTCCGCGAATCAAAACAACCGGAATTTTTGCTCGAGAAGTCCAAACCGGTACGATATAGTACGTGATATTTGCGATTCGAGTGTTTCTCTCTGCGCAGCCACTCGATGCTTCTTCTTTTCCTTCATCCCTCTTCCGCTGCTCGATGAACGCTTTAAACTCGTGGGAAGATGAAGCTTGTGCGGTGAGTGAATAGGGCAGAGAGGGTCGAGCATCCCGGTTTCTTGCGGCCTCCTAGAGTTATGGTCTTCTTTATTGTCGAGCACCCTAATGAGGCCAGCTTAGAGTCTATTTGGACTCGCGCGTGGGGATTATTAGTGTCTGTTAATCGCATGAATAATTTTCCGCTTTATATGCATAAACGTACACGGATTTCCGTGGCGGAAATGTATTAGAAAGAAAAAGACGATAATGGGCAGTTAGTTCTTCTTGTATAAATTAAAATACAATTAGAACATTGTGCTAGATTATTGATAGTATTTTTGCAATTTTCACATAATTTGAATAGATCATAATGAATGAATATGAACGGAATAAATGAGTAGTATAATATAAAAACTTGCTATGTCCACTCGAAGCGTTTTGAATTTCTATTTCTTAATACTTAGCCTGAAAATCTTGTCTGAACACTATCAATCCTATCTCCACAAAAGCTGGGGTCCATGTTTTCTTCCGCGGTCGAAACTGGCGTGCGAATGATAGACGGACGAACAATAAATCGGGCGAGTATTAAAGCCGAAAGTTGGACTGCACGATGGAATTACGCTTTCTCGGGGTTGTTGGCTGGGGAAAACTTCGGCGGAATAAACGATATATATAACGAGAAGAGAACGACAGCCGTTTATTCTACTTAAAACGAAGACCAGGGAGACGAAACAGGTCACGAGGAGGTAGGCGCCATGCAACATGTGCATAAAAATTTTTTTTCATAACACGAGGCCGAAAAAGACCATTTTCGGCGCCTATAAAGTGGACCGAAAATAGAGTTTTCCCGCCCTAGGGCGGTAAAATCCATTTTACCGCCCGGCGTAAGCTCGATTTTACTGCCCTAGAGCGGGAAAACTCTATTTTGAATCCGCTTTGTAGGCGACGAAAGATGGTCTTTTTAATGCCCTTTTTATGAAAAATATTGTGTGCGACACGGGCCGAATGGACCTTTCCAAGCTCGGATGATGTTCTGAGCAGCTCGTGTTCATCTCGGGCGCCTGTGGCGCCCTCGACTGCCACTCGTGCTCAAACATCAACCTCGCCCGGAAAGACCCATTTTCGGCCCTTGGTGCACAATAGTACTTTGTGTAAAATCCATTTCACCGCCGTAGGGCAGGAAAACTCTATTTTCGGTCCACTTTATAGGCGCCGAAAATGGTCGTTTTCGGCCTCGTGTTATGAAAAGTAATATTGTAACACACGCACAATTTTCACTACTTTTCGTATGTATCCTGCGGGCTTAAAATGACCGTTTTCTTGATTTGTAGAAAATTATCCAAAAAATCATCCCACTTAAGCAGGCGTAAAGTTTCTCTTGATGATTTTCCACAAAACCAACGGATTGAAGCCAGATTTGCTATACGGGGGTTTCTTGGGTTGTTGATCACGAATTTCAAGTCAGTCAAGAAAATTCAAGATGACAGAGCCAAGAAGGCAGAGAAGATTTTTGAAAATCAACGGATTCATGATAAATTTAGTATAGGATGGTTTTTTAGGTCGCAGATCACGAATCTCAAATCAGATTTGCGAAAATCTCGTCCTCCATCTTAGTCAGGCGAAAGTCAGGCTTCGGCACATTGACCCATTAAAATTCTTCTAGGAACAGGTGAACTTAAAGACGAACGACTAAGTTCAATCTTAATACTCTTCTCATTTTTTATGCTTTACCTACTGTGTAATTTATAAAGTTGTTAGTTATTTCATTGAGTATGTTACATTTATTCAGCGAACGTAACTAACGACTAATTGCTTTGTTTTCTGTAATATTTAAACAATTTCTTAGTTGCTCTTGCATGTAACTTTTGTTTTAATCCTATGATTTCGTCACGAGCGTGGCATACGGGCCGCGGCAACGCACGAGGCGGTTATCGCGCTCCTGCCCGCCTTGTATACGAACGCTCTGGTTGGTCGGTAATTTTTGTTAATAACTCGACAACCACGCCTCGGACAACTTTTTTGCAAAGGAAAAAGTTGTTTAAAATCACCTTAACTCCTCCCCATTTGAAGGCCTAACACTAGTTCTGGGACACCCTGTATATCCACGATTTCCCAAACGTGGCAGATTTTGACTGGACTCCGACGCAACCACTGTGAACTTGAATTTCTAATAATTGTATATTTCACACTTGGAAATATTGAACTTGGAAGTTACATTGTTACTACCGAAGCTTATTTCCATACGGATCCCGAATACAATACAATAACTACTATACTATTATTACGAACATATTTTTATATTAATATACCAACATTTACATATTATTTGAATAACAAATATAAAACTCAAGTAATGAAAAATAAATCGTGGGTCATGAATAAATTATTAAACAAAATTAATGAAATTAATGCATAATAAAACTAAAACAATCCAATAAATTATTCAATGATGTAAAAAACAAAAAAGTTAAATATTTCAGACATGCTACATATTTTGTGTATCTGTTACCAATATTTAAACTCTAACAAATAAGCGTGAATGAAGTATAACAAAACAAGTTAATCATTTTTGTTTTCGATTAGTTCGCCAAATTCTAAAGTCTTACAGATACTAACATAATCAGCAGCAAAGAGTCTTAGTATCATTCCCCTACTAAAATAGTTAGGATGTATGTATGAGACTTCTTCAAATATTGTAAGGCGGATTCTTTTTGTCACTCAGTCGCCTGTTTCTGTACGTAACGAGACGTAGTCGTATCTGGAGTTCTACACAACGAACCATATCCGAAGTATATTGTATTAATAAAATCGGACTACTCAATTGCTATTTTGAAATCAATAAGCCCTTTTACACGATGCGATTTTTCGACCGATTTGGTAATTTCACCGAATCGATAATAACCGAAAGCAGCGTTTACATATTTTTGAATTTTCGCTACGCATTCTTAACTTCCAAACACACAAATTAATGGTTTCAGTATAGTGTGAAAATAGCATTTATTGTAACAGCTTATTTCACATTAGGACGAATAATTGATTTTCTATGTCAACTATAACTATGTACACTATAGATACATAATTTCATACATGTGTACACGAGAAATTTACCGATTCGGTAATTTTCGACATTCGGTTTGTTGTTACGTACGAAGTGATTCGGTTGTAAAACCGAATCGTTCAATGCGATATTGTTTAAATTGAAATCAATTTTACTTCTAAAAGAGACCGTGTTCAATCGTTTAAAGATTACAATATCGGAAATAATCTCAGAACTTCTAATAGCCTCGGTAGATCAAAGGCCTGCTATATAGGATAAAAAATTAGATGCGTACAAGAACAAAAATGTAAAAGAAGCCGCATGGAGAGAATTTTGTATCAGTTTGAATGAAGATTTTGAGAGTCTGAAAGAAAAAGGAAGGCAAGATTTTTTTTAATATGGGATGTATCCAGTATTTTCTTTGCATCTTTTTTTTATAAAGATGACGCAACGATACCAGTGCATAAGAAAAAGCGTATTTACATCCATATTGTTTACCAATTGATTTATAATTTTGAAGTATGTTTATTAAAATACTGGGAAATTAGATACATATGGTGAAAATTCAAAAATGTGTGAACGCTACTTTCGGTTATTATTGATTCGATGAAATTACCGAATCGGACAAAAAACCGCATCGTGTGAAAGGTCTGTAAGAGTATAATACAATTCTAATTCGGTAACATTTACTTTTAGCCATAAGTTTTTCCATGTTCTTGAAAACGGTGGTAATGAACCCAAAAGCCACTTCGCCTTATTCGTATAATAGAGTGTACACTCTGGGACAAGGAGATAGCACACTTTACGTTTTTCATAGTTTTGTATTAACAGTTCATTGAAATACATATTTTATGTTATTACTAGTCTTGGGCATGCCTGTACGTACAGCATGCTAAATATCATTAACGATACTTACTTCGACAGAATTCTGTAAATACAGACATAAATATTGTGGTACGCAAGTGGGACAAAATGATAGAATATGTACATAAAAAGTTTGAATACTAACAAGTTAGTGAATGAGATTTTGATATTGATATTTTGTAGCACCTCCTGTGGACTTAATGACGGCAATCATTCGGTTAGGTAAGGACTTATACAATTTTTGTATACTTTTCTTTGTTAAGTTCTTCCACTCCTCCTGAATACACTGTTTCAAATCCATAACTGTTTTAAATTATCTACCATTTTTGTACACTGCCCTGGCAAGATTTCCCGAACAATTTTCAACAATGTTGAGTTCGGGAGATCTTGATGGCTAGTCTAAAAGTCGAATCTTCTTTGAGGCAAAGTATGTTTTCACTATCTTTGCGGTGTGAACTGCAGTGTTGTCATGCTGGAAAATGAATTTACCTCCAGCAATTCTTATGGCGTATGCATTTATTTGCTTGTCAATCATTCCTAAATACTTCGTGCTAATTAATTTTCCATTAACAAAGATCATGTCAATTTTCCCGTGATAACCTACATGGTACCTCATCATAAGACCGCCACCTCCCATTTGTTGACGACTCAGCATTTGTTATTCCTTTCTTAAATTATGATAATGATTTAATGAATTTAATGAACAGAGATTTAATTTGGATGGACCTGATGTCCTAAATTATTATTGAAGAAGATTGAATCCCTTCGTTTTATCTTTACAAAACATTCTTCTGAATTTACAGCGATTTAACTAAACCAAGCAATCCCCACGCGGCTCTGTACTCGGATCACTAAGAAAGAACCGTAACCAGAAAAGAGAGTCGATAACGTGTAAGATTCAAGGGGAATCTACTATAAAATGAAGGAGGTGGCGGACGGTTTGAATAAAACTCGTGGACGTTAAAATATTAGATAATCGTCAACTCTAGCATTTATTCTCGATGTCTCAACACTAGGACGGCTGTACCAAGAGTGCCTCTTTGGTCAAACCTTCTGGTTGTTGCTAGGATCTCCCCTATCGCCAGTATGACCTTCGTTCTACGTTTTATGGGTCTTTGTCAAGTTGCGTACCCTTAAAAGGCTTGCGTCGATGGACGCAGTCACCCCCCACTCTACTACGCGTTTTCGAATTTTCTTACAAACGGAACACTTTGAAACCGAATACTTTGTATCTCGATATATTTAATTAAAATCATACGTACAGTTCCCAGAGCAAACAAGATTCTTTCTTCGTTGAGAAAGAAAAAACGGAATTGCCTAACTTGTTTTTTCTCTGCTTTTCATATCTATTCTTCTCTTTGTTCAAAGAAGAAGAAGAAGGAGAAGACGATGAACCATGAGAGTAAATGTCGATTATTACAGTTTCTTAACCCGATTATAACGAAACGAGCGTTGGCCGTTTTATTGTTTTACGAATTTATGCGGCGCCTGAAACGACTGGTAAAATCTAATATGACGAGACGTAGCGCAGTTGGCAACGATTTGCCAGCTCATAAAACATACAAGCAAACGGCGCGAAGTGAAATGATGTCACGCTGGCTCGAAACGATACTCTTGGAACGCTGATTCGCTCTTCAACTACCGTTGGGAAATAGCGTTAAAAGAAGCGTAACATCGCGACGTTGCGCCATGCGATACGCATCAATTATCATACTTCCGTCCTCCATACATCTTTGTCCGCATGTTTTCTAACTGATGTCTGAATCCTTTCTGATTCTCAGTCTTCCATTTCGCTGAAAATAGTTCCTATCCGTTGTAGACAGTCTACCAGAATGGCTATATTAAATATATATAGTTTATGTCTTCCTGTCTTTTCTCAACCGCTTTGGTCCCAGGCGTCACATTCTTATTATGTCTTACGGACATTTTGCCGTGTCTCCGGCAGGTACGAGCCCCAGGAATTGGATCCTCGTATTCATAAATGTGTATGGAAAACGTTTCAAGGTTCACAGTGGAAGCGTTCCGTAATGGTCGAATGTTGTGTTTTTAAACGACTGCGATCAGGTTCTGTGACAGAATTGCCAACACGCACAAGTATATCGGCTATTCGCTGTGTATTGTTGCGAGTGTCTGAACATCAACGGGCTTAGTCTACTGGCAACGATACTTTATTTTATTACCCGCGATAAAATGGTAATTCCACAATTGTTCCTTTTACGTAGTACTTTTCTTTCTATCCTTTATAATCGGATGGAGCATTTGCATGGATTACTGGCTACATAAAATAATGAACATCCATAGATGCAATTATTTCATGCACAAGGGGAATCTACTATAAAATGAAGGAGGTGGCGGACGGTTTGAATAAAACTCGTGGACGTTAAAATATTAGATAATCGTCAACTCTAGCATTTATTCTCGATGTCTCAACACTAGGACGGCTGTACCAAGAGTGCCTCTTTGGTCAAACCTTCTGGTTGTTGCTAGGATCTCCCCTATCGCCAGTATGACCTTCGTTCTACGTTTTATGGGTCTTTGTCAAGTTGCGTACCCTTAAAAGGCTTGCGTCGATGGACGCAGTCACCCCCCACTCTACTACGCGTTTTCGAATTTTCTTACAAACGGAACACTTTGAAACCGAATACTTTGTATCTCGATATATTTAATTAAAATCATACGTACAGTTCCCAGAGCAAACAAGATTCTTTCTTCGTTGAGAAAGAAAAAACGGAATTGCCTAACTTGTTTTTTCTCTGCTTTTCATATCTATTCTTCTCTTTGTTCAAAGAAGAAGAAGAAGGAGAAGACGATGAACCATGAGAGTAAATGTCGATTATTACAGTTTCTTAACCCGATTATAACGAAACGAGCGTTGGCCGTTTTATTGTTTTACGAATTTATGCGGCGCCTGAAACGACTGGTAAAATCTAATATGACGAGACGTAGCGCAGTTGGCAACGATTTGCCAGCTCATAAAACATACAAGCAAACGGCGCGAAGTGAAATGATGTCACGCTGGCTCGAAACGATACTCTTGGAACGCTGATTCGCTCTTCAACTACCGTTGGGAAATAGCGTTAAAAGAAGCGTAACATCGCGACGTTGCGCCATGCGATACGCATCAATTATCATACTTCCGTCCTCCATACATCTTTGTCCGCATGTTTTCTAACTGATGTCTGAATCCTTTCTGATTCTCAGTCTTCCATTTCGCTGAAAATAGTTCCTATCCGTTGTAGACAGTCTACCAGAATGGCTATATTAAATATATATAGTTTATGTCTTCCTGTCTTTTCTCAACCGCTTTGGTCCCAGGCGTCACATTCTTATTATGTCTTACGGACATTTTGCCGTGTCTCCGGCAGGTACGAGCCCCAGGAATTGGATCCTCGTATTCATAAATGTGTATGGAAAACGTTTCAAGGTTCACAGTGGAAGCGTTCCGTAATGGTCGAATGTTGTGTTTTTAAACGACTGCGATCAGGTTCTGTGACAGAATTGCCAACACGCACAAGTATATCGGCTATTCGCTGTGTATTGTTGCGAGTGTCTGAACATCAACGGGCTTAGTCTACTGGCAACGATACTTTATTTTATTACCCGCGATAAAATGGTAATTCCACAATTGTTCCTTTTACGTAGTACTTTTCTTTCTATCCTTTATAATCGGATGGAGCATTTGCATGGATTACTGGCTACATAAAATAATGAACATCCATAGATGCAATTATTTCATGCCATGCTGTGTGGATGTAGGAGTTTCATATTTTGCGACACGAATTACGGACATTTGTTACGACAGCTGATTTAATTACGCATTCATCGAATGATTATATTTATATTGATAAAATATTTTTAATTGCATCACGCGTATCTCTCCATCGATTTCGCTTTAAATATTTCGTCACCGGAAGGTATTAAAATTCGGTTCGTATGAGAGAATACGATTTTCCATCATTGAAAATTATTATAATCGACAAAACGAGATGTTTCGTTATTCGGGCACAAAGATATTAATGATTGCGCGATTTTAACCATACCCAGAACTCGTTCCTATCTATTTGTGATTCTGTCACCTCTTATTCAATTTCATATTACATTACCTCATTATAATAATTTCGTTCATGTGCAAACCCATGTAAAATGTATCCCGCTATGTACTAGCTTCTGTACTTATTTAATTTTGTTATAGATGCAAAAAAAATCTGTAATCATACATAGAGAGCGCTTCAATAATCCATTAATGATCTGCGAGGGACTGATAGAACAAACTAGAGACATTTGATGATAACAACATTTATTTTAAGATCGTAACAAGACAGAGAGAGAAATGTAGACAACAAATTGCAGGGAATATGGACGAGGTTTTTTTATTTTTCGACAAAAAGTATAGACTATTGTCCCTGACTGTGTATCACGGAGAGCCATGAAAATTTTGCTATCTTTCTTTACTGTCTATTTATGCGAACTGGGATATTCTTCAATAAACGAAATTGAACGCAAAGAATGTGAAACTTTCTGTGGAACAAGGATTCACAGAACTTCTTTGTCTATACTCGTGTTCCCGAGAGTCTAGGAGCGGGCACGGTTCAGTTTTTGATTGTGCCCATCTCAATGCTTTACCGTGTATACTGAACCATATGGAGGAAGTTCGCTGCGACCCCCACCACCTTCCAAGCTGCGCAAAACGATCCTAGACTTTCGGGACCGCGTGTATACTATTCATTTTCGAATGAAGAAAGTATATGAATAACAGCAAGGACCAAAATCACGTTTGGAATAAATCATTCTTTAATCATTTTTGTTAAATAAATGCAAACTAATTTTACTGTTCATTATATTCATCACCTTACTGTCTGAAGTCTCTACTCCGTGGTACCTTATATTATCTTTAATTCTGTTTGTGCTACTTCCGTTCCCTCTTGTAAAGAATACTATTTGCTTGTACTAATGTGCAATACATAAAGTTTTCTCTTGCTAATCTAAAAATATCTAATGTTTATTGACATCACTTGTGCACTTTATAATGTATACCACTACGCTACGAGCTAATTTTCAACATTTAGTGTATAGCTATTTTACTATATTTTATTATATTTGTTACCCTTATTTTTCCCGTAATAATCAAATGCATACAACTTAGAACTGTGGTGATGCAATTAAAAAGATTATAGTGTGACACATACAGAAATCTTATTAATAGACTGCGGATTTTTGTGCGAAAGCATATTTTCTGAAACATGTTTTGCGAAATGTAACTTATTTATGCAGATTTTCATTTTTATAATTTTATAGTGTGAGATTCACATCAATTGTTCTATGTATTTTTGGACATTATAACATGATGGATATAAGAAAATAGACAGACCGCCCAATGCATTTCTATTGACCCTGTCAAAGATAGAGAAAACGTGCTTTAGTAGGAAATAAACTATTCCGATAATTTTCTTGCTCTCATTGTCAGTTGCTTGGTCTGATGTTTCCCATTTGAGCGACAGATCTATTCTCATATGTATATAGTAAATTTTCTATAATTTCATAAAAATCCACAGTCCACCTATTAAATTGAATAATAAACATAGTGTGTTGCTGAAGTTGAGAAACACTTCTGCCAACCATAAAACGTTCTTTCCAAAACAAAATCAATTTTATTTGAAACATTATTTTAAACGAGCTGTGGTTTAGGAAATAATTGCGTGCGAAAGTTCAAATAGAACCCTCTGTATAATCACTAAATTGAAAAGTTATTATGCATAAATATCGTATAAACCACACGGCGAGGCGACAGCAGCAGAAAGTGCAAAAGCCATATAATCCGTCATAATCCCCTAAACAGCGTAGAAGTACGCTTACCCGGTATAATCCCCTGTCATACCATAACCCTATCCCTCAGGTAAACTATTCACGTTTACAATGATCGCGCGCTCACGCGCATGACGAACTTGACACGCGGCCAAAAAAATCTTTCTCATTGATAATCCGCTAATACGTCATTAAGGCTGATGTACAAAATCGCTGGCGCTTATCCCTTAATCTTATCTCCACATGCAGGTTGCATGCTCCGCGCTTTTTAAACGAGCCCATTCTCTTCCCTGTTTCCGCTAATTGTTTACGCTGCCAATTAATTCTCTTCTTACGGATTAGTTGCTGTTTTCCAGTAGTGGCGTAGTAAATAAGAATAATGAAAGGGGCCAGTCTGGGATTTCGCTTTCTCTGCACATGGTCGGTTTCGTTTAAAAATGTTAATTAAGCGTCTCAAATATTTACTCTTTTACTGGGTGCATCGTACGAACTAAAAAAAAAAAGAAGCATAGCTATGGTGTGCGCAGTGCTGTTATTCACCAGTTTTTACTGCTGGTCTATTCGCGGGTATTGTTATTAATCATGAGTAAAAGATTTTTTAATTACAGTATTTTAGGACTGTGTTGGAAGCTCCTTTGGACAATGTGAAACACAATTGTTGGATGACCAACTTAGTTCTATATGTAGTAAATCATTGTAGATACATTCTGGGAGAAACGTTCTAGTCGCAATTTTCAGAATATTTTCTGAAATTTTACTCATCGAATGTACGCACTTGCTCATTCTATAACCAATAGTATCCGTCATCTGTAATCTATGTATATATTTCTCCCACTACCCTAACGCACAGTGGAATGAGTGATCTATACTTGCGGTCCCGAGAGTCTAGGAACGTTTCGCGCAGCTTGGAAGATGGTGGGGGTCGCAGCGAACACCCTCCACACGTTTCAGTATACACGATAAAGCACTGAGATGCGCAGAACAATCAAAAACTGAACTCTGCCCAGTTTTAGACTCTCGGGATCACGAGATGGAAAAAAGTCATGTGTAGAATCAGAGATACATCCAAGTTTATACAAGCTAATAAGAACAGAGAGAATTGGTTTAACCCTTACAACCCGTGAGATGTTTAAAGTCATCGTGATATGTTCTCTTCATAAAGACGTGCGATGCCTTAATTGAGCCGTCACATACTTGTAACCCAGTTGAGAAGCTTTGTTGTTGAAATCTGCTGATGGCATTAAGATCAACTCATTACGGCTCCGTTTTGGTTTATCTTCACTTAATCATCAGTTCTTTAAAGTCATCGGTATATAAATCCGTACTTAAAAAGTTAATCTATCTTTAGACGCAGAGATCTATGCATCGAAAGTTATACTTAAAAGTAATCGCTTTTACTTGTTGTATTATAAAGAAAATTGTTAGGCAGCAGCACAAATTTGTTTTAAACAATTCTTTATTATAGAGGACAAATTTATCATATGAGCTTAATGTAAAATACTTTGTTCAGTGCAAATTGCATTTTTGTATTTATTGTTAGTTTAAAAACTCCAAATGACATATAGAATTACTTTAGAGGTTATACCATTGAACTCTATTAAAACGATGCTTGAATATTTAAATGAGTCGAAACGATATTTCAATGTATCTGAAAACCATGAATTTTTTCCGCCTAAAATGTCAATCCATCTAAAGGAGTATCCCCACTATCCGACAAACCGGGGGCCCATGACCCTCCTGCTTTTACATGCTTTTCCCTATTCTGTATCCTATTGACTACAGCCCTAGTTTCGAGCTGTTGGATCCGACACCGTCCGACATTTGTCGGATAATGGATATCTCCTTTAACTGTGCAACCGTTATGTCCGTATTGCTCACCTTCCAATGAATATGGGGAAAATTGTTAAAAACGCTCAGACTTCTTTTGTATGATTTACGTGTAAAGTTACGAATACTATTTACTCTTACTGTCGTTACGAATAAACCTCAGAGCTTCTCTCATAACGTATCTTATTTAATTACAAATTGCATGTTCAACACAGCTATCTCTCCAAACCTAATCTATTTCCTGACAGTTTTACAATAAATATTGTCCTTCGATCTCGCAATTTCACAAAATAAAAACATAGGAGTTGATGTTTAAGGCGGGTCGGATTCGCCGCAATTAGCCATCTAATTCCCGGAGTCATAACCGTACTGATTGTGCGAAGCGAACTCGGTAGCTGATCCAGCGTAAATCACTGAAACGCACAAGCTGCTTCGCCTTCGCTATGAACATCTTTCGTGTAACGATGCCATAACTGGTGTTATAGCTCCTGTTGCCTCAATTAAACCGACAGCCGAGTTATTTCACGTCGTACAGTTGTCTTCTCCGATCTCACGCTAGCATGTTGAATTTGTTATTATAGATTACTATTAATATT
>NW_017155845.1:80489-91191 GCF_001652005.2 Ceratina calcarata
ATAGTTTTTGCATCATCAGAGCATAGTGAGTGTACATTTTCAGTTAAATTGCTTATCTCGAATTCATAATTTCTTATTTTGTAGGGTTAAAAGTCTGCAGAATTCGCTACCAAAGTGATACGAATATACTTATGTAAACAATATAACAAATTCTATCAATTTATTGTTTAGAAACCAATTGAACGTTAAGAAGTAAACTCTTGTCATCCAAAATCTTTGTTCTTCCGATTTCTTTTTACGTCCGATTTCTTTTTAATTATAGGAAATGCGTTTTTCTAAAGTACATAAACTCTTGGGATTGACTGTGTAGCCAATACATCCTTAACTGGTCTTTCCTCAATAGATAACTAAAATTACATCCGGAGAAACAAGTACAAAACGTGCGTCATAAATAGATTACTGACTTTAGCCACGTAAACGAAATAGATAGTGCGTAAAATAAAGATTAATTTAATTTATAAAAATATATGAAACATTAAATACTGCATATTTTTTCAGTAGACATCACAAATATTTCATTTTGCATAAAAATCTGTAGTCCGACTATCTAGCTATATCCGCAAGTAAGAGTAAAAATCAATTTGCTTCAAACGAAGAATGTCTGGAAGGTTGAGTATACGTACGTATACAGAGACACCCTGTATTTTAATTTATATTCTAATATTAGAGAACGCTACGCTCGATAGCCGTCCAGTTTATAGTGACTCATCTAAATTGCGATCACCTATAGATATAATGCATCTTGAAATTGGCCACGATATTAGAGAACGACGATCGAACCCGCATTACTGTATAACGCTAACCATGATGTATTATACATAGTAAAATATGTTTGTCTTAAAGTAATGAAGTCCTTCCAGTAGTCAGCAAAAATTATGGTTTTAACTATTGAAACGAAAGAAAGTTTCTGAAATCGTTACCGTAGAAATCAAATAATCACTAATACATCAAATATCTGTGGATTGGATCATTTAAATGCGTCTACCACGAATGAATAAAAAATCTAGGAAACGAAAGCCATCGACGACGATCTCGTCAGGTAGTATTGTAAAAAGTCCATGAGCAATTGCGGGTTAACGAGACGGAAGAAAAGAAAAGGTCGAGAAGAATATCCGGGAAAGGGACAACGATCGGTATCCGGGCAAAATATCTATCAGGACATTGGTTCCTCACCCCTCGATCACAGCTGTCGAAGCGAGACGCAGGTGACTGGTCGTGAATCGAATAATCCGGATAACGGCAGATGCATTTTTTTTCGTTCTCCGATAACCCTGAAAACAATGGTGTATCCGCTTGTATGTACGCGCGTCTGTGTACAGGCGCGCGAACATGAGTATGTGAACGTGAGTTGTCATTCCGTCGCGAGACAGACGAAACCGGTGAATTACATTTTTATACTTTTTGACGAGGCTTTTTCTCCCTTTTTTTATATATACATATATATCTCTCTCTCCCTGCTTCTGGCCGTGGATTACGACCGAACCGGGCCGAGCAGAGAAATAACTCGGATTTCTCGTCTGTTGATTCAGCCACGCTGATTGCGCCTATGATTTACACTGACCGGCCTTGTAAATTTTTCGTACGGGCCGATACGTTCGTTTGATATCTCGAATTCGTTTCGTGTTTCAATTCTCGTTTGGGACAATTTCCCTGTTTCTCTTTTTTCCTGTATCGCATTGTTGAATCGACACGGTCATCATCGATAAATACTATAAAAATACAAATCTGTAGATAATAGAAGACAGCAATAAATCGTTGAATACAGGTTACATTATATAGGGTGTTAAAAAAGAGCCATTCCATGTTTATAAGGTACGCAGAACACACTAAATTGAGTAGCAAATCCTCACTGAACATAAATCGAATACTCAACCATTCCTGAGACATGTGTAAATGTTTTTATATGTTAGTATCACGATTGACTTATTTTAATTCTAAATGGTTTTTAATCGAAGATGGATTAATATTATAAATAATTTTCTCCCATTGGTAAAGCATATCAAAAAAAGGTTTTAACTACGTACAAAAGTTAGTTGCGACCCATACGTACATATTATAAAATTAAGAATAACCTAATTATATCTCATGATAATGATAACCAATTTCAATGAAATTTTCGACGTATACTAATCTCATATAAGTAGTCGAAATGTGATGTTCGAATTTTCATTGCAAGCTGAAATAAAAAGTTCAAAAATGCGATCTTCACATTTTTCCTTACGATTTCTACCAATTTCAATTTTTTCACAACCTTTTGTACGCATCATTTAGTAAACTAATACACGTGACTACTCAGGAAAACTCAGATCGATTGATCCGATTTCTAAAAAGTTACTCTATTTTAAATAGTGTGTGTTCAGTTTTATTCTTCATTGAACATTAATATTGCGACAACGTTTCCGGAACAAATACGAACACAAGGGACAATTAAAAGACGTTTCTGTGCTCGTCTCGTCTCCTTTTTTTCATGAATTATTCAGAGTTCATGCTACGTCGCATCGACTACTCCGCTTTACACCTTTCTGCACTCCTTTTCCCACTTCCTTTGTTCTAGTTTCGATCCGCTATCCTATCACGAATACTCCCAACGCAATTTTTTCTCCTATCTATGGAATCTATCATAGATTGTGAAAGTTCGACTTAACTCGAGTCTGAGTTTCCTTGTCAGGATAAAAATGTGACTGAGGTCGTATAAGAAATATTTAAAGTTGGCCAGAAATGCTATCATACGCATATAGAAAACTATCTCGACGAGGAAATTTTCTCGAATTTCAATCAAACTAACTACCAAAATTATTTTAAAAGTTCACTAAAGACTACATGAGGGCATTTTCATAGAAAATAGATAAAGTTGTGGAATCAGGACAAAAATTTACGTTATCTGTAGAGGATTTTAAAAATACAGTTTTTTATATTATAATTGCATATTTTTGACATATTTTGCATTTAACTATACAAACACATATAATTGTAAAGAACCGTTGATTATGATTATCGCAATAGTTAATTGGTCTTAAGATATGTAAAGACTGACATGATATATCAATAACGCAGCACAGGCAGTTTCATTCTAATGTTTCTGGTAGAATAAATAAATTCAGTAATAAAACGAGAGTTTCAAAAAGGAAACGAATAGAGTGTCGACTATTTCCGTGGACCGGCAATTAACAGCATATACCACGGTAAATCATGGAAATGCAAGCGATTGCAATATGCTGAGAGCATTATTGCCTCGCAAACACTGTTAACATGCGGCAACAGTGAAACATACTACTTTCACCGGACAAATTCACGAGAACAATATGCTCGAGGAAGGAAATCGCGAACGCTCGGGGTGTTTCCAAATCAGAAACTGGAAATGCGTCGTGTCGCGTCGTACTGAGAAACAACGTGACTCGTTGGAAAATGTTGGCTTCGCCGGAAGTTGTCGTTGCAAAGAGACCAGTTCGGCAAAACTTTTTCGAGCCACTTCGCGGTCTCTCTCTCTCTTTCCTTTTCGCCGCTTTATTCTTTACGTCTGTTGCCTCTGTCGGGTGGATGAAACAATCCGTGTAAACGCTGCCCAGGTCGGTAGCCGGAGCGGAACGACACGTATTTACGCGCGAGACTAAACGGTCCGCGCTCGAGGCAAACAAGCACCTCGACGCGATGCATTCAGGACGTGCGACGTCGTCCTTTTCCGACTGGATGCGTTTCTGGATTCTAAAAATGATAAAAACCGTCGAAACCGGAAGCGACCTGGTACGATCGTTAGAAAAATATTCGTGTATCCATTTCGTACGTGAACGTTCGTATCCTCGAAGCGGGCTAAGGAAATCGAAGACTGAGGAGGGAAAAATGAAACGAAGATATCGTGAAATCGTGCGCTATCAGAAAGAAAGACGTGGATCAAAATGGTAAAAGGGGTTGGAAGGGGCGGTCGGGTTAGGGGTGAAAAGCGGCAGGAAGGAAAGTTGGCCCGAAGGAACGAAGTAATTTAAAAACTTTCTGCTCCATGACATCTCGCGATAACAAATTATCCCTGGTCCATTATCTACAAATGCAATTATGATAAGAAAAAATCCGGGGTAAACTTTAATGCAGTGAGTTCCAGTTAGCGGTTCGCGGAAGAATCACCGCCGCTGGATATCGTAACGTCTGCGTATTCGCAATTCACGCGGACAGCCCACCCTTCCTTCGCGCCTTTCAACGTTCGCCTCACCTTTTCCTCTCGGCGGAACGAGCGGCCACCGTCATTATTGAGGAAAAACAACCAAACAACTTATTTCAATACAGTTCTTATAATTTTATGCGAGCTTCTGGGTGTACGTCTTGTGTCTTATGCACTTTTAAATTAAGAGCTAAACTGCTTTTCTCGTTTTCAGCGTTGTTGTTGATAACATGGAACACTGACAAAATAATATGTTAGTTGGTAATATTAATTCTGGGATTTATGTGAAATTATTTATTATCTAGTATTCCTGATTATTAGCTTAAACTGAAAGTGTAAGGGTATTATTTAGCAGAAATAAATTCTATTGAACATGAGAAAACAATGCATTATTCCTATACCTCAGAGTATCTTACAATTAAATATCAGTTCAGGATAAAAAAGAATTCTCCAGAGGGCCATAAATATCCCTGCACAGAAAAGGGGATTTTACTAAAACTACCAATTTAAATTTGATAAAAAAACGGTATGAAGAGAAAGAATAGGGGAAACTGTTTCCGAGTAATCAGGGGGATTAAAACATCAGAGTTGAAAGCTGTCTTGGCGTATGAACGAACGATGTTAACCAAAGTGAGAGAGAGGATGACGATTAATTAGCGGAAAAAAACATTGGACGCCAAAAAGCGGATTAACAAGTCTGGGTGTCACGCGTATTTGTCCACGAGCGCGATAAATCAGGGTAAGTACTTCGCTGGCGATGATCACCGATCGGACGATAAATTTCTGGTCTCGATCAGCAAATACGTATCGTCCCCGGGGCAATTTCCCTGACTATGAGCGTAGCTCGACGGCGAACACAACTTGAACTCTGTACCGTGCAATGAATAAATTCCTGAATTCCTGAAACTGGTCTCAATCCTCGATTGCACGAATTTTTGTTGCAAACCATTTTAACTGAACTCCTGGGTCTGGGGATTTTTGTGGTCGTACATCACGAATTGTTAGATTCGAAGAATTCAGAAATAAACGTTAGGGACATAGAACGTAAAGCGTCGAACTACAGTGCAGTGGCAAAGATTCCTGGAGCGATTCATTCAAGACGTATAGATGCAACGCGGATGATATCTTGTGCATTAGTTGTTTTTCTTGGTTTCAAGATGAACGTCGCGTCGATGATTTGCTCACGGTGAGTTGTTGAGAAAGAAAAACGCAGTGGCTGCGAAACACTTTCAGAGATTCAGTACGAACGAGCATCCCTCGCTGAGATTCCGCATGTTGGCTAATTTATGTCGATGGCACGTCGAGACGTAGGTATCGATCGCCGAGACCAAAGTTGCGGATAATCGAAGTTTGCCAGGAGAAACAGATAACCTACAACCATTGAGAGTGATACCGATGGAAACTTTACCTTCAGCCTGCCGAGACCAGAAAGTGAGTTTCGAATAAAAGAGAGGAACACAGAGAATGTAGAAACTCTTTATAAACAAACCACCTATGCGCGTGCTAAACACATTTACAAGTACAATATTCCGTCTGTGTGATAGGTTGATTAAAGTTTAATCTAATTTTCAATAAAACCATTGTTTCCATACTAAATATTGTTTTGTTAATTTTATGGTCAATCGGAGTGGTCCTTAGTGAGCACAGATTTTAAATAAAACCTAATTATTTTGTCAAAGTGTTATGAAACTGCTTGAAGAATTTATGGATTGTCACTCCCTCAATTTTCAAGAATAAGTGTATAAATTAATCGCTGTCGAAGTTCAGTATCTTTGAATATTATCTAAACAATGTATAATCATCGTGGTTTCTAACGACTCATAGAGTTCATGCAACGTTAAGAATTCAATTAATAATGATAAGTGTATAAATTATGATAAGATAAATAGAAACTTCTGCTTGCATTATTTGTTTTAGTTAAATTAAAGAGCGGATGAAATCACGTTTAAAAATAATCACATACGACGGAGTGTAAGATAGACAAACACCAACCGATACTTGTGAAGAAGACAAGAAGACGTTGTATTTCGGTTCGTCTTTAATATCTTTGCAGGAACCAGCAACATAGCTCTCGCTCTTTAAAATCCTTTTGTCTTCTCCGTCATCTCTCCTCCCTCTTCTTTGTCTGCGCATTTTTTCTCTTCGACGAAAGCCATTATTTCGCGATGGAAACAAGCTACCGAAACGAATTATTATTTCTCCAACGCGGCGCGGTAAGATCGACTGTTTTCCAGCCGATCTCATCATCGAATGGATCCTCGTCGTGACTTGGAACGGAAAATTGCATGTGCAGTGGAACGTAATCCCCCGCCCACGATGTTTCGAAATTCAAATGGCTACAGTTCAAACCCACTCCTCTCTCAGTTCGTTTCCTACAGGATGAACGAAACCCTGTGAGACTGCACAGTAGACGAAGAGGGTCAAACGAACCTCGTTCACGGGAAGGTCCGCTTGCTGTTCAATATTTAACAGCATTCGGGAAATGTGTCAATGCCGTCCACTCGAATTGGACTTAATAACTCGGGACGAAGGACGTCCCATCGTTGCATCCTTCATATTTTCTATGTAGGTTATCTCAGAAATCATGGAACAGCCGGTCAAATGGTGATTCTAGACGTAAAAATATGTCAAAATAGAAAATAACATTTTATTATTTAAAACTTTGATTTAAAGAAAAATACGATGAAAATCCGACATGTACCGGTGAATTATTTGTTCCGTTTCAACTTATGAAACTTCTGTTTCTTCTTTGCAAAATTTCAAACATGTGTTGCTATTTCAACTTACAAACGGAGCAATCTTATTGTTAGTATTACAGACACAATCAGAAATATAAGTTTAAGTAAAAGTAAATTCATATTTTTCACTATTGTTGCTGGTTATCAATAAAATAGAGCAAAAACATCAAAACTTTAGTGACAAATGTTAGAAAAAGTCACGTGACTACCTTAGGCCCATAATAAGTAACCAGTTTGTTCTCGCGGCTCTCTCGAGAGCAACTATAAAATAATTGATTAATCAATGATTTCATGTCGTTAGAAAAAGATAACACGATGATCTTTTCTCTCGGAGCTTTTACTTTGCGTGCAACCAAAACATATGAGGATAGAGCTGCCAGTTTTGTTTGTTTCAAATACATGAGAAATGTATACAAAAATCGATTTATTAATACCCATCTATATGACATATTGAGAGTAGCATGCGGTAATTATAAACCCGCGCGCGATTTATCTCAAATATTAGAAAATTCGACTCATCAAAAATCATTCATTTTTATACAGGGTGGGCCGGAACTCATAGTACAACCGGGCAGGGAATGATTCTACGTTAAAAAAGAAGAAAATATTTTGGTATAACATTTTTTCATCCGGAGCTTTGCTTGTCGTGCATTCCACTGATCTTTCTTTTTGTTTTTTGTTGTTCTGTTTTCTTTTTTTTGTAGTATTGTCAAATTGTACTAAATCGTTTACAAGTTGTACAAACTTTGGAGCCGATTTTCACGAAAACGGAGCTCCGGATGAAAAAATATTATACCACGATATTTTCTTCTTTTTTAACGTAGAATCATCCCTTGCGCGGTTGTACTACGATTTCCGGCCCACCCTGTATAGGTACTTTACGTAAGGTAAATTTAAGTCTTTTGTTTTATTCCTCACCAATTACATTATGAAATATTATAATATATACATTACGTATACATACGGGTTCGGAACTATACTCGTGTTCCCGAGAGTCTATACTCGTGGTCCTGGGAGTCTAGGACCTGGCACAGTTCAGTTTTTGATCGTTCTGCGCATTTCAATGCTTTACCGTGTATACTGAACCGTGTTGAGGGAGTTCGTTGCGACCCCCACCACCTTCCAAGCTGCGCGAAACAGTCCTAGACTCTCGAGACCGCAAGTATAGTCACGTACGTATCCCGTTGCGAGGTGATGCGAGCGCAGACGCTTTTAGAAAATATGGTGATCTTCCCAGAGGAAGAGCTTGATTTAAGTATAAAATGGCACTACACCTTAGCTGGTAGTTAATAAATCAGTCTCGGTTGATAAGAGTAGTTCAGGGAGGTAGGCTCTTTATAGTAACGTTTATATGTAAATTAATAACTAACATGTATTAATTATTATGAGGTTGTTACAAAGATATGTAATATCCAGTTTTATCGTCAATTTATTAACTTATGAATAGAATACATTGCATGCTTACATAATTAGGTTTCAATAATTACTAGGATTCACACTTTTATTTACAGCAAAATTGTACATATTCCCTGTATGTTAGTGTATTACATTATTTTGACTATCCAAAACTCAATTAGGTTGTTATATTTCGATAACAGATCGAGCACTAGAAAAAAACAGATTTGTAATGTTTTTTAATCTTGTTCTCTTAGGGAAAATTGACATAAGCCGGAGCTGGCCATGAATCATTATCCCAAGCTGTACATGCACATCGTCTTGTTAATATTCTATCTTCCTTATTTGAGCAGAGAATTTTGTATTTTTATTCATCTGCACTTAATTCTAAAATAAAAACATAATTTCATATGCACTAAATACATACCTGTTGATATCAATGTAATGGAAACATATTAAAGATAATTACAATTATTGTTATTACCAAAATCGTGGAGTATTTGAATTATATTGACTGCAATAATGGATTTTTATAAACTGTCTGAAGCATCTATTTTGCGGTATTTCATTTGTTAACAATTGTGAGAAAAACTTCCCACAACGGAGGGAAACCGGGACACGCAGACAAGAATTTATTGTTATTATTGGACCGAAACTCGTGTGTCGGAAATAGAACGATCGCCAGAGTAGTTAAAATATCAATAATATCTGATATTCACGAACGCGACTGGAATTCTACCGGAATAACATGGATCACAGGTAGCATAATTGATGGGGAGAACAAATGTTGCGTTCTCATCGGTTAGCGAACGAAACAACGATAGCTTTCCGGATGACTATTGATCTTTTATGTTTTTACCGGTTGCGTCATATATATCATACAGGGTGTTCCGTAAAAAGTGTTAGAGCCGGAAATGCCAGAATGGGAATCATTCTGAACAACAATTTTTTTTTGGCAAAATGTAAAATGGGACTTGATTTTTGAATTATAAGCGAAAAACACTGACTGATCAGAGCATGCGATCCGCCCGCGTTCAGTGACGGACGTTTCGGCTCGAGTCGTGGCGCTCGGGCATACCCAGGGGAACAAGTGCTCCGCTCAGTACGAAGTGAACTAAAGGACTACTCCCATTAGTGCCGTGCCGTACGACACCGATCGTTTTCGAAACTGACCCAGTTACCCTAGTGGGAATGATCCTTAAAACCTATCGTAAACTACTTGAAATCAGAATTTGAAATAAGTGTATTGAAACGAATCTAAGAATTTAAACAATGAGTCTATGTTCTTTCTTGATTCGTATTACAATTTACTAAGTATTAGTTAACTCTTTACAGTAAAAGAGTCCCTTCTTCAGTTTACATAGTGAAGCCGCGGGGAAGGTCTAAGTACGTAACTCGGGAAACTCTCAATGAAATGAGGCAGGACTTCGAGCTAGATATTCAAATAATAACTAATTCAAAGGGTTGAGGTGTAGCGCCCTTTTATATCCAAAATAAGCCCTTCCCAGGAATTCAGAATGATCACATTTGGGCATATTCTAGAAGTTCCTAGGCTCGTCACGAACCGTGACTCACCTACGTAAGGGATGCGTCCGTGGCTAGCTTGATTAGCTTCGAATATACCGGCTACGTTAGGGACGTGTACGCAACACCGTAATATTGACAGATGGATTACTACCAAACTCCTACAATTATAATATTTTATAGGACATTGTACATAAATAGTTAAAGTTTTGTTATCAACAAAGGAAGATAAAATAGTGTATTATTGGTTGGATTTACGATTTTCCTTAAGGGTCTGCAATTTCCGCATTCGCCCCTATACAAGTTATGAAGATGCCTGTGTATCACACCGTTATGATATATTGACGCCTAACATGCAAAATAATTTATCGTATATACCTATTTCTTCAAGCTCTTCTTGTTTAATAAGAGAATCCAACTTTCACATACGCGTCACGTGAAGTACAATCGCTATCCCAACCGCGGTATCCTGATGGTTCAAATCGCACTTTAAATCCAAATCGACAGAGACAGGTACATACAGGGTGAGTCTCCTAACATGACGACCTCAAATAACTCGTAAGGTGTTCGTCCTACGAAAAAATGTTTCATACAAAAGTTTCAGTGTTTGAGAGGACCGCCATACTGGCGCACTTTATATTTTTACTGGTGGAGGTGCTGAAGCTACGCTAAGGTCACTGCCAATTTTTTAAATGGATCGGTATATTTTTGCTTCCGTATCATGATAGAGAATCTTAAAACGAATTCAATGACCTATAACACAAGGACATTGAAGGTCATATAAAGCGGAAAAAGGCGATAATATTTACGGTTTTCGTAATAGATTACAGAAGTTATAATTTAAAAACGCAACTAATAACTACTACGATTTCTTTTCTTAAGGACAAACTTATGA
>NW_017155845.1:92182-95852 GCF_001652005.2 Ceratina calcarata
TCATAAGTTTGTCCTTAAGAAAAGAAATCGTAGTAGTTATTAGTTGCGTTTTTAAATTATAACTTCTGTAATCTATTACGAAAACAGTAAGTATTATCGCCTTTTTCCGCTTTATATGACCTTCAATGTCCTTGTGTTATAGGTCATTGAATTCGTTTTAAGATTCTCTATCATGATACGGAAGCAAAAATATACCGATCCATTTAAAAAATTGGCGGTGACCTTAGCGTAGGTTCAACGCCTCCACCAGTAAAAAAATAAAGTGCGCCAGTATGGCGGCCCTCTCAAGCACTGAAACTTTTGTATGAAACATTTTTTCGTACGACGAACACCTTACGAGTTATTTGAGGTCGTCATGTTAGGAGACTCACCCTGTATAATAAATGTCCCAATTTCTGTTCACGTCACAATTTCTACTCATTGTCTTTTTCTTCTATCATTTTATACGTACTCTTAACCCAGTGAGTAGAAATTGTAACGTGAACAGAAATTAGTACATTTAGTATAAATGAGATAGCAAGATTGGTACAATAGGATGGGCTAAAATTTCCTGTTTCGAGAAAAAGAAAATATAATCGAATCACGATTTTCAATTTGGGAGATCACCGAGCTGACCGTGATATTGAAGGAATGAACATTCCACAACTTTTCTATAACAAAATTCTTAACTTGTTAAACGTTACATTTGAGTTTTCACAGAAACTCGGTGAATCGTTGAAAAAACGCGGGGAGATCGTAATCGGGAAAACTGTAGTACACAGAGAAACTAAAATATAAATACATATTGCATTTTCTCTTTTTATCGGGGTAAGAATTCACGACTCTATTTCTATTGGTAAAATGTTGTGATGAATAAACGGAACGGTCGCCGGATCTCTAATGAGCTTAAGGCTTATTTCGAGAGTTCCGCCGCGTAGGTAGACTGCATTGAAATTTTAAGGGGCTACGATGTTACTGATCGCGTTTCGCTTTCGTGCTTCGATTCAGTCAGAGCGCGAGCATGCTCGCGTATGCATCCCGTTACTCGCTCACGGGAGCAATAAGCATCCAAGGCAGTGCAACATCGAAAGTTGCGGCCTTAATGCGATTATGTTCGTCAGCATGGTCCAACAACGTTTCTACTCGCGTATAATGTCGAGTCGAATTCACCGATGGAAATTAAGAAGCCTGACGTGATTTCGTACTTTACGATTCCCTTCATTGTTCCTGCCTCGAGTTACATTTTCCCGAGGAAAGTCTTCTTGTATTTAACAAACATCTTATCTGAGATTCTTTCTTATGCTTCTTAGTTGTGATACAAAGTTGCAACAGTATAATAGAGCAAACGACAACAGTCTATCAACCACTGTTGTGAATAAATTATTGATTTAAAACAGGTGTAAGTTGTAAAAGATAATAAAATCCCAATAAAAATTTAGAATATGATTTGTGTGGATCTGGATGATTTACATACATGTCATTGCCGACAATAATTATATATTTGATATGTAATTGATGCCGACTATAGTCGCGGCACTCGTCCACAATGGACGTCGCGTGGATGCCGACTATAATCGGCGCTCGTAGCAAAAGGATTAAATCAATCGATACCGTGGGAAAAATAATGTTAACAAATAATAGAACTTGATACTGAGTATTAAAATACTTCGTAAATGCTGGATCGCTTTATCCCCTTACGTTAATATTCTCGACTCGATGCACTTAAATCACAGAATCCAGGATCTTAGACCACAGGGTCTCTCCATTAAGGAGAGAGGATATTTTTTAGAATTTCCCTTCGATTTTGCTGTGACGGAGGGGCGCGACTCGTCACGGTAGATCGCACTCGCGAATCCGCATCCGCTATTCCCGAAAGAAGAATAATTTCGCGCAGCCGGTTTCTTTTCTCTTCGTCCGCGCCTCCGTCGTTTCCTCTTTACGAGGTCGCAAAAGCCCGCATCTCTATCCACCCGTACTTTTTAACCCGCGAGATTTCATAAAACGCACGTGGAAATCCGGCGATTCTTAAAAAAATACTCGAAGTCGTCGTATGTAATTCACTGTGACCTATCTCCGCATAAAATCAGTGAGATAGAAGACTGTTGTTCAGTAGATGATCTTCAAGAAAATTGAAGAGAGCAAGCATACATTAGCAAAAAATGAAATCAGATTACAAAAACCTATAAATGAAGTGGAAACAAATATCTTGCATTATTTTATTTTTTGTTAACATTTAATACAGCTTAAAATACTCTCGTGACACGGACGAATCGATTGAGACTTATTAAAGACGCTCGTGAGTAACAGTTTTGCTTAACTTCAAATGAATTTACGTGTACGTAATCAATAGTAATTAATTTGTTATTACTTCAACTTGCCATGTTCTATGATTATACAGGGTGTCCCAAAATTAGTGTAAGATATTGAAATGGGAGGTTCCTGACGTAATTTTAAACAACATTTTCCTTAGCAAACATGTTGTCCAAAGCGTGGTTGAGGAGTTATTAACAAAAAACGCCAACCAATCAGAGCGCTCGGTTGGCGCGAGCTCCGGCTTGGGAGCGTTGGCTCGGACCCAGACGCTCGGCCTATCAACAATCTATCATTTCCCCATCCATTCCATTTGAATAACGATTAAATGTATTAATTGTTATTAATTTCCTTGTATTGTTATTCATGTAGTTTATTATTCGTCATTTTCTTCACACGCTTCGTACTGAACGGAGCGGTTGTTCTCGCGTCAAAGACGGGCGTCCGGATTGGAGCCAACGCTCCCAATTCGGAGCTCGCGCCAACCGAGCGCTCTGATTGGTTGGCGTTTTCTGCTAATAACTTTTCAATCATGCCTCGGACAACTTTCCCGCTACGGAAAATGTTGTTTAACATTACGTCACGAACCTCCATTTCAATATCTTACACTAGTTCTGGGACACCCTGGACATATACAAACATCAATTTTTATGTATATAGATAATCGCTTTTCCCAGCGTGCCTGTGGTATTTTGGCGCTAAGGCAGATAGACACACACATAGGAACACATACAAATCCCTTTAATAGTAATAGATTATTTCTTACGTTATATTATATTACATATTAGTTCTCTAAAGATGTATTAAGGAAACTTTTGTTAATTCATGAAACTATCTGTTTTCGACATGTTTTGCATAGGGTCCCATGTTAAATGGTTCAACTTTGCAATTGAATATCTCGACTATCAATACCGTAACGAGTATTCAGCTTTCGAGAATGTATAAAGGATACTTCAATTTACACATTAAGTGCTACGTTAATTTTACATGGTTTGTGGTTGTCTGGCCAATATGAATTTCTTATTATGCGTTACATTATGGTGAAACAAGTTAAAGTGTGTGATCACATGTGATGCATTCTACTAGTTTGATGTACAAAGTTTCATAAAAATGGATTAGAGCATAAAAGAATTGAGTTTATCGAATTTATAGAAGAATTTCAGTGGGTCAATGTGCCGAAGCCTGGCACTCGAAACTAAAACACATGGCCATATCTGTCAGTGACCTGCTCTAAACATCATTGCTGCCCATATGTTTTATCTTCAAGTACCGGGTTTCGGCACATTGACCCAGTGACGTTCTTCTAGGAGCAGGTGAACTTAAAGAGGAACGATTAAGTTCAACTCTAATTCTATTCCCATTTTTTTATAATCTTAGCTAC
>NW_017155845.1:97285-105011 GCF_001652005.2 Ceratina calcarata
GTATAGAATACGAAAACAATACACTATTTTCCTCAATATATTCATGTTCGTGTAATCACCTGTATTATCTCTATGGTAATCAAACGTAGCACGCGTTGCGTTCAAGTTGCTCACACACACGAGACACATGTGTCGCTGCATTCGCTAGACGCGATTCTTCCAAACATAAGTATAGTATGTCCAATTCTTCGGAAAATGCTAATTCTTATTTCATAACTGATTAGTTTATAACAACGATATCTTACTATTTTCTAACTAAAACAATACATTGGAATAATAAAAATGCTATTCATCAATATCCATAAATATACAATGGTCATTTCTTTTTTCAACATGTTTAACAAGATTAGATGCAAAGCGACATCGTATCGGAAAGGGGACACATCGAACTAATGAAAACAGCACACCATTCGTGGTGACAATTAAATTAAAACCTATGCTAATGAGGTTCGATTTGAATGTATCGCGGGCTAGGGTGCACGTACCGGATAGCTGTTAAGAGACGCACAGATCCGCAAATTAAATTGATTCGATCGATTGGCTCGATTTACGAGGACCGTTTGTTCGGTTTGTTTATTTGAATTACATCAAACGCTTGTCCTTTTCATCTCTCTCTCTCTCTCTCTCCCTCTCCATCTCTCTCTCCATCTGTCTACAGGGTGTCCCAGAAAAAGTGTTAGAGCCAAAGAACCATATTCATTCTGGATATGTTTCTGAACAACAATTTCTTTGGCAAAATGCGAAGTGAGCCATGGCTTTTGAATTATTAACTAAAAACACTGACTAATGAGAACACGCTTAAGGCCTGCGCCCGGCCACGGGTAGGTCCGCTCGGATCGTAATGCTCGACCACTGCTTATCGCAGGCCCTACACGCGCTCTTATTGGTCAATGTTTCTCGTTAATAATTTAAAAAATGCCTCACTTTGCATTTTAGCAAAGAAAATTGTTGTTCAGAAACACTTACAGAATCACCACTCTTCGGCTCTAACACTTTTTCTGGGATACCTTGTATATTGTCCTAGATTTATAGGAAATCAATCGGCCTTGTCAACAAAACGAAATTTGCTAATGTAGAATGCCTATTATGAATATAATAATTTTCGATATAATATAATTTTGAATACAAATTGTTTGGGAGTCTAAATTATAAAAGGCCTAATCTGAATATTAATAACTCAGTCCTGCCATAAAACTATTTAGCGCCAGAGCATTTGCGTATCTATTCACTAGTGACTAGTTGTTAAGGTTGATATGAACCCTTACATAAAAATAATGACAAAGCATTTAAATTTTAACAGTTACTAGATATTGCATTAATAAAATACTCTAGAATATTAGAAATTTTGCGAGCCCATTAAAAATGTTATTACATCTTGAATTCTTTTGTCAAATGACAGAATTTTGATTTTATTTATGAAAACATATTGTAACGCGCGTAACCCGGATCGGCACGTTAGGTACGAACGACGATTGGTTCCGCGGTCCTCGGATATTTAAAACTAGGGTGAAGGTTGTGAAATAAATGTTGGATATGAAGAAGTCTGGTATAAATCGATTTATTGGCTAAGGCTTATGTTTAATATTTACAATGCCGTGCTTCTTCCTCTTCGGTTTTCCGTCAGAGGCCCTAGCACCGAGGTGGCCTCGTTTTCGACCGGCCCGGCTTGTGGGAGTCGCGTTGGTTCCCATGGACGGGGGCCATACGATTCGTCCATTGATCGTGGCGTGAAAATCCAGCTTGTTGAGGAGGTCCGCCCCGATTATCATGGCGTGCGGTGACGTCGGTAATATTAGAAAGCGGTGCCAGACTGTCCTTCCTTGGACCTGCACGTTGCCTTCTACGCTACCGTCGATATCGCATTCCTTTCCGTCCGCGAGTACGGCTGCGAGGTATTCGCTTTGCAATTGCCATCCCTGGCTCTGACACCGTTGTGCCGTTGCGGCGTCTACGAATGACGTGGCGGCTCCGGTGTCCAGCAGGGCCGTAATAGTGATGTCGGCTGTGTAGACTGTGATCTTTACGCGTCCGTCGGAGTATCGCTGAACCGGACGGCGCCGTTTGGTGCCCCTCTGGTTCTTTTCCGGCCGGTGGCACGGGCAAGTCCGGAACGTTACTCCATCGGCCCCGCAGTAGGAACAGAACCTTTTGGCCGGTGCGGTACAGCCGCGGCGGGTGTGTCCGGGCTTTTTGCACCGCCAGCACGAATTCTCCCGGCTAAACGGTGCATCGGCGATGACGGCCGCTGTGCGTCTTACCGCTTGTGCCGCTCGGTTCCCGGTGTTTGTCTTCCTATGATCGGCGGCCCATTGCTGCTGCCACATCTCGGCGCGTTGGTAACTCCTTAGGCGGGTGGGGCCAGTAGATACGCGCGGATGGCGTGTATGGTGCGTTATACGCACTGGTTGATGTCGTCAACTAGTACGTTAAGGAGATGTAGCACGTCGGCTCGGTCGTCTCTCTGCCGGTGTTGCTGGCGCTGTTGATCCCGCTCTAACTCGGCTAGTCGTGCTTCGAGTTGCTCCGTTCGCCGGAGGGCGTGCTGGAGCGCGATGTTTTGAAGGCGACCAGGTAATCCTCTTTCCAGGTCGTAGGAGCTCACCTACCGACAAGTCCGTTCGTTAGTGGTTACGTTCGCGCTTATAACTACGGGCGTCACACGTATTATTCTTTACGCGTGGAGGTTCCCTCTCGGGATCGTATTCCTCCAGTGTTCAACGCCTCGCACGATAGCCAGTATCACCTAACTAAGGATCCTGACAGGATCGCCATGTAATGCGTGTACCACGGATCGACGCGTTAGGTGCGAACGCCGATTGGTTACGCGGTCCTCGGTTACTTAAAACTAGGGTGACGTGGGTTCTAGAAAGAGGTGTTGAACACATAGAAATCTGGTACATATACTTAGATTTATTATTCGTCACTTAATTCTACTATGTACAGTTTCCGTTGGTCGGCGGTGTCGCTACGCGCGCGACGCTGGAGGTCGGCCCGGTTTGGTTGTTGAAATCCGCGGGCTGTGGAACGGATTCGCGCTAATTATTGACTGGTTTATCGTGCCGCGATACGTGTGACGTCAGATATTATAGATAATTGCACATGGTGTGGACGCAGACGGAACTTATTCCTATTCTTATTCTAGCATTGTACTGTATTCTAGTGGATTCTAATATTACGACTTAGACTAGGCGTATACAATAAGCCTTCGAGTCGGGGCTTATCGCTCAGCGGTGCCTCCCAACTATGGAGGTTCTGAGCCGATGAAACACGACGTTCGGTTACTCGACGAGAATCGTTCGGTTTGCATTCGCTTATGCGGGAAGCCGGTGGGTCTAATTGCCACTAGCGTAGTGAGAGTTTTGCCGATCGTTTTACCTTGATTCACAGGCGTTTCGATGCATACGGCTCTGATACTGTGGTTGATTGGATTCAACCACGAGATCAGCTCTGCTTTTCCCGGCCCTCGGGCCGGTACTTAAGCACGGCTCGCGCGGTTTTGCTCACGCGAAGATTCGTGCGCGGGGTCGCCGCCTAGCGGCGTCCAGTGCCGTATCGCGCGGCGCCTTCGGTTGCGAGCGCGACGGTCGTCTCACGGTGGTTGGCGAACTTCCGGGCGGATCGGTGGCTGTGTTCGGGAACGGAGGTTGTATCTTGACGGTTCGTCACAATATTAATGCAACCATGATAGAATTTTGTATAATTCTCGTAACGGGTGGATCGGCCGCCCACGGATAGATGCCGCCGTGGTTGCCGTCCACTCGTCCGTTTGCGTACTTAAAGCTATGGGAGAGAAGTCGCGGAAAGAAATGAGAGTTTGATCTGACACTATTTCACCTACAATGAGAATTAAACTTATACCTGAGGTCCCGAGTGTCTAGGAGCGTTTCGCGCAGCTTGGAAAGTGGTGGGGGTCGCAGCGAACTCCCTCCACACGATTCAATATACACGGTAAAGCATTGAGATGTGCAGAACGATCAAAAACTGAACTTTACTCGCTCCTAGACTCTCAGGACCTCAGGTATAGTTAATATATCGGCGGACTCAAGCGGTCACGGTAACGACTATGGCACGCTTCGCGAATTTATTCTACTTAGATGCTACGACTTGAGGTTAACTATCCTAATATTACGCGACGCGGGATCTGGCCACTGCCAGATCGTTTTCGGTTCGGATCGGTGCCCGTGGCTCTAGTAGGCACCGCTATCCTACGTGATAGCGGGCTCTACCCGTGACTCTATCACCCGTATGGGCTTACCGTAATGGTAGCCGGGTGGCCTCGAGTTGCTCTTGCCACTCTATTGAGTGACGAGAGCTATAGACTACTGTTTGTGGAAGGCACATCCTCACGACTGGAGGTTCCTTTCCCCAAACAGAGGTTTCGCAAAAATCACTTAAGTACTAAGTGCGTCGGGCCTCGTATCCCTGTACCGATGGGAGCTCCCACACCACCGGGTGACCTGATTACTTACTTTGTAGAGCGGCCAGCTTTCTGTCGCAGTAATCGAAGGTGCTAATTACCGGTTTGAGGCACGCTTATTAAGGCGCGCGCGGTATTCGCTGTTGCGAGAAGGCCTCCCGGGCGACTCCGCCTAGCGTCAGCTCCGAGAGGTTCGTCGCGTCGGACCGGTTGCCGGTTTTCGCGGGGATGGAGACGGTACGCTCCGTCACATGTTTTAAACTTTTGTAACGGGCGGTTCGGCCGAGCCACCGATAGGTGCCGTGGTGGTGCCGACCGCTCGCTCTAGGGAACGCGTCTTAAAGCTAAGGGCGGGTTTTCAAATGGACAAGGCGAATTATCTCTACTAGATTTATTGAAATCCTTGTTGTCCGGATGAGGCGGCAGGTGGCGCGGAAGGTCCGGCGGGTGGCCTTGCCACTGGGCCTCTACAAATAATAAGACTTATCACTAGACGCGGGTATACTCGCGGCGCGGCTTATACTAACCGCGTAGATTACAATTACTATAGTATGACTAGACTTATTACTAATGGACTCGATGTCTATTGGAACTATCGCGCGAGACTCTATGTCTATCGGAATTATCGCGTGAGACTCTATGTCTATCGGAACTATCGCGCGAGACTCTATGTCTAACGGAAGCTATCGCAGTGACTCTATCTCTATCGGTCTCGCGAAGGAGAAGGTGGGGTCACTTGTCGGCTCTGGCGCGTAACTTAAATCTACGTATATTCTAAGTACTAATCGACGTAACGCGGGATCTGGCCAATGCCAGATCGTTCGGAATTCGGTATAATGCCCGGGAAGCGGGCCGAGTCGGTACTAAACACCGCTATCCGACGTGATAGCGTGTACTACCCGTGCTTCTAACACCCGTAGAAGGTTTTACCAAAATGGTAGCCGGGTGGCCGTGAGTTGCTCTTGTCACTAATAATAGTGACGAGAGCCGGGTACCACTGCTTGCGGAAGGCACAGCCTCACGATTGGAGGTTCCTTCCCTCAGGCAGAGGTTTCGCAAAAATCACTTATATACTAAGTGCGGAGGGCCTCGTATCCCTATACGGATGGGCTCGCCCACACCACCGGCTGACTTGATTACTTACTTTGACGTGTGTTCAGCTGTCTGACACAGTAATCGAAGTGCTTATCGCCGGTTCGGGCCGCCCTTATTAAGGCACGCGTCGAACTCGCGGTTGCGAGAAGGCTTCCCGATCGGCGCCGCCTAGTGGTGGCGTCGGGAGTCTCGCCGCGTCGTATCTCGGCCGCGAGAAGGCCGCCTCGGGCGACGCCGCCTAGCGTCCGCTCCGAGAGCTCGCTGCGTCGGGCCGGTTGCGCGTTCACGCGGGGACGGAGGAAATATGCTCCGTCACACTTTTGGCAGAAATTTTACAACCTTAATAACCATTCACTCGTTTCTAAGTCTCCAACGGAACAAGACGTTTTTCCTTAAGTAAAATCCAAAAATAAACACAATTTGAACTAGAAACTGATTCTAAATACTGAAACCAGAGCCACATATTGTTTAAAATTCGTAATAATACGTATTAATAATTTATAAATCACCGTAGTATTCAACCAAACGAGAGAATTGTATTTGGCTCTCTAGTCTTACATCTCGACCTCCAAGCTTTTGTCAAAGGAATTGCAGCTGCCGATTTACCCAACACAAATAAACTGATACATATCAATTGTGCCCCTCCTAAGAAAGTTTAGTTTCTTTCCAACAGAAAAACAGATGTTTAACATTAATTCATCCTGTTTCGTTGAAACCAAAGAAAAATGAAATAAATATGATAACTAATTAATGTCATAGAAATGTAAAAGAGACAAAATGTAAAATCGGAAGTCCCAGAGTCTAAGAGGTAGGATACATAAATAATAACAATAATAATAATAATGATAATACTATTGTATCCCTTTCATAAAATCTTCCGCTTCATATCTTTTAATATTCTCTGATTTTCTCCATACTACTGCAAAACGAGCTCAAACAAGGAAGCAGATATAAGTTGTTTATATTAGTTTCGCTTATTTTTATTAAATTTATTGTAATTGGGTTAATATTATTATTATTTATTATTTATTAATATTGAATATTATTATTAATATAAATTTATTATAGTATAATAATATTAAAAACCTGTTCATGGGAGATCGAACAAAAAGAGCTTTCGTATCTATATGTACCTTACCACATTTTTAATTAATTATACAGGGTGTCCCAATATTAATGTTACAATTGTAAAGGGGACAATTACACAATACATTTTTTTAATTTGAGGCTTTGTTTTCGAGAAAATCGACTTTGAATTTCCTTCGAATAAATATGCGAAAAGCAGAAAGGGATGGGAAACCCTGGACTAGACTCTTATATTTGCTTGCAAACAATATGGTCAAAAGGCAACCTAACCTGTTCGATGAGTCGGATTATCAAACCGAAGAATAAATGGAAACTGAATAAAACAAGACAATTAATCACTTCACATAAGGAATGACGAGTGGGGGCGAGTGAGGTATTATAAATATTTAGACATCACCAATGGTATTTTCATTTTTTGAAAAGCTTCCGTACTTAATCCCATCTCATTGTACTAACTTCTACTTACTCTTCTAGTCGTATCGTCGTATAGGGTTCATGATGTTCGCCAACTCACGCATACTGGGTGACCTGGAAGTAATCCGTGAAAATGGCCTTGTATGACCAGGGAAGGTTTTTCGCAGCTTCTGTTAATGAAAAACCCGACGCCCAAGCCAACCAACGCGATCCTCTCACGCGCGGAATTAAAAAACTTTCACCCCAGTTTAAAACGATTTTCATTCCCGCCCGGGAGAACAACGATCCCCGTTATCCATGATCCTTTCAATTCGTCGCTTTCGCTGCGATTTTGCAGCAGCTATGAGCAACTTTCGAAAGCTTCAGAACACGAGTAATTCGTGTTTGAAGTATGGACGTTGAATTCCCGGGTAGACAGGTATACATCGAATATACCTTGTTTACAAAAAATTCAGTTCGGAACAAATCTATTATCTCTCCGTAGCCAAACTAGTTCCTTTATGTTCACACGAGAATTGCACTTTTTGAAAACTGCCATTTGAATTTCAATTTTTCCTCATTTAATCGATAACGTTTATACTTTTAATTTTTAACAGTATTAAATTAGACTTAAATAAGTATTCAATAAGTTTTTCTTTTTGAAAGCTGAAAACAATGAGAAGAGTAATTCTAAATATAGATAACCCAGCGAACTTACGGTGCGACAAATAACTA